>NC_142848.1:30156216-30458074 GCF_061612785.1 Hesperophylax consimilis
ATATTACAATTCCCTAAGAGATAATAAATAATAATAATAATAATTGGATGACTTGTATAGCGCCGTTTTTGTGCAAAATCACCTCAAGGGCGCTGTACAAACTTATAATACATCTCTACAGTGATCTATGTTATTACTTTACTATTTATGGAGAAAATATACAGTACAATACTTACCTAGTAGATTACTTGAGATAAACACTTAATTAACATTATATAATTGTTTATTAGCGAAATTTAAATACAGGATTTAGGACATAATTGGAAAATTGAATATAACTGGACTTTCTCTTAGGAATGGTATATTTAATTTAAGGGTGCGACAACTTAAAAAGGTAAGTTTTTAGTTTAGACCTGAATTCTGTTGGACTTGTTATGGATCTTAGTTCCGGAGTAAGTTTATTCCAAGCCTTTGGTCCTGATACTCCGAAAGCGCGATCACCAAACGTAGTATTTGGCTTGCGCATAGGTTCTATCAGTCTGCCTACAGCTGATGATGTAGCTGATCTAAGAGTTGACTGCCTCAGACCAGTGTTTTCCGGGACGCATAGTTCAGAGATGTAGTTTTTTTTTTGTAGATGTAGATTTCCGGGACGCATAGTTCAGGGTGGGGCCATTTCATTGATGGATTTAAACACCATCCAGCACAGTTTGTACTGGATTCTTTCAGGGCACTTGAGCCAGTGAAGGTTACGAAGGTGTTCTGAAATGTGCGATATAGATATTTTCCACTGTACTCTTAAAAGGTTCAAAATCAAATTAAGCTAACGTTATTTATTTAATTATTTTATTTAAACTTATACTGTGTTAATAATATAATAACTTTTAATATCACACAGGTGTCCCAATAAGGTGCTTCCAACCGCCTTGAACCAGTGATACTATGGCATCTCCAATTGGAGTACATCGCGAGGCTGACGGTAGGGGAGATAGGAAAAGAAAGACAGAGAAGAGATCTGGTCACCAAACACAACTAAAGCCGTTTCAAGCAATTGGATTCGATTCTGAATGAGGACGATACTGAAATAGTGCAAAAAACTATATATTTCAATTTATAATAGTAATTGTGAAATAACTAAACTTTACCACGATTTGAACCCGAGACCTCCGGATTCATAGTCAGGGATAGTAACTACTCAGCATAGTCGATTCATTGCGGAACAAATTCTTTTCATGATAAATATCGGGCGTGTGGGTGACAAATCCTCAAGTATAAAAGCTTACTACATAAAATCTGTTTCCTTTATAGAACACTCTAACGGCAAACCCAGGCTTCATAAAAATTGCATAACTTTAGGGTCTTAAGGTCAACTAGACGTCAGTGCAATCTTAACATCATGCCAATATACAATCCTTTACATTCATAAATACAAAATACAATAAATAACAGCTAACACGCATATTAGAAATAGTAGATCTCAGGGTAAAGAACATATCCAACAAACAACTACAAATACAACACAACAATATTCTAACATTTAAATCTCAAATAAAAAGCTGGATGCAAAACATAGGAAGATCAGAAATATAAAATATACTGTATGCAATATAATGTACCAATGCAGAATGAAACTGAAACTACTCAACTGCACTAAAAAAACACCATGGAATATATTTGCAATTATTTCAGAAAAAAACACTACACAATAATTTATAATTACTTCGTATTAATCATGCTATTAAATTTTAATAATACGTAAATGAAATCCTCAGCACGGAAGATCCCACTGAAGATACCAATATCTTTTTATGAAACAAAAAAAGAAAATAATGATTAAACATTTATTTTTACAAAAATATCAATTTATAATTGTGTAATGTTCGATACAGTTGAGACCAATCTAGTCAATTTTGCAACTAGATGTATCAGTCCCGTATAATATAAATCGGCAGCAACCCGTGTGGAACGAAGCCTCTTGCTAGACAGTACAGAAGCAAAGTGGCTTGATAGGTGGCAGTAATGATAAATCGATCACAAACACCTCGTTTGATAAGGACGCGGGGAGATACGGTCAGGATCCGGGTTTAATATTACCAAATGAACAAAATGATACTTTGGGAAACTGGGATTCAATTAAGTCCAAATATAGCACGTAAGTTTAAATACATTAGGTATATCATAATACTATTCTAACCTAAATGATGACAAAACATTATTTTCATTTTTTTTAATAATATTTTAATGTTATTGGTTGGCTTTACTGAATGTATTGCGTTACAGGTCTACTGCATATTTTGTGTAATTTATTGATTTATTTATGATACAAGTACCTTTAAACACAAAATAAAACGTTTTTAACCCATCAGGCTCCGGAAGGACATTACTAGCCACAAACATCAAATTCCATTAGAGGCTCTGAAGGACAGATCTGACCGGGTTGTCCATACATTATAAAAGTATTTTTATCTTTTTTTTCTATAATGTCTAGATATGTGATTTGTTCGTCATCGGAAAGATAAAAAAACGAGTTAAAAATAAAAATTATAATAAACTTGTACTTCGTTCACAATAGTGATGATCAAATACACGGCATCAATTTAGAAACTGTTGACTATCGCAATAATCGAATTAATAAATCATCATTAATAAAGATGGAGTTATTATTTATAGATATAATAAATGGGCGATCATTCAATGTAATCCGATGTTTCGATTATAGTAATGCTCCGGTAATCAATTTATTGACAATATATACCTAATTAAGGTTCTATTACAGATTATTTTTCAGAACGGAACGATTGTTTTTTCGTTAACATTAACAAAATTTTCGATTATGAGAATCAGCAATAGTTGGTTTGCAGTGAAATGTACATATTTTATTTGTTGAATTGTCGTGATAATCTAACATCAAGATTTTTTTCCTACACGAGTACTATTTTCTAACGCTATAATAATAATAATATAAATTATTATTTTTTTGGTAAACTAATGTTTTTAAGACAAGATTTTTTATGCATAGCACAAAGGGTAACAATTTTTTTACAAGCAATAATTATTCGCCTGAAACACTCATCCACATTGAAAAATCTCCTGATAAAAGATACATGACGCCAACGGGACTCGAACCCGTGTCCCTTCGATTTCCGGTCGACAGCTCTGACCACAGAGGTAACAAGCAGTAATTCTTGAATGAAACACTAGTATATATTGAATCATTTCGCGGGTAAGAGATAAGCCGCCATAGCTCAGTGATCAGATCTGTCGACCGGAAATCGAAGGGACACGGGTTCGAGTCCCGTTGGCGTCATGTATCTTTTATCAGGAGATTTTTCAATGTGGATGAGTGTTTCAGGCGAATAATTATTGCTTGTAAAATAATTAATAATATAAATGTTTCATTATCTTCTTTTTTTGTAACAAACAGAGATAATGGTATCCTCACTGGGATCTCCCGTGCTGAGGATTTAATTTACATATTATTCAAAATGAGTAGTATGTAAATATATGATATACTTACGGTCTTACTAAAGAAAAACCACTTCATATCCGGGTGTTTTTGTCACACATTGTACAAAGACTAAAAGTGTTTATATTCAAGTTGGCTCTAATAAAAAATATCTTTAACTATATTTTTTAAATTTGGAAACAATTCTTTTTTTGCATCTAGCAATGACTTCACCCACGCGCATTATGACATTCTTTAAGCGCGGAAGCCGCGGTTGACAGCTGTTTTTATGTCTTGTTGAAATATCTTCATTAATCGTATTTTGTTAATACAATGATATTATTAGCAATTTACTATTATATTCGAGTAATTCAACACAGTTTTAGACAAGTAATTATACAATTTGTGCCTTTGTAAATTTTTTTTCATGTTATGTCATAAAGTTAGGTTAAACGGTTATGCCAATATTCAAATTGAATTTCATGGTCTATATTTAATTATGCAAGCAATGCGTTAAAAATTCCAGTTTTTTGTGTTGTTTTCTGGAAATTAAAATCAAGTTCTAAATGTTTTTAGACATATATTTTTAATGAACGAGATAAAAAGTGAGGTCACAGCTTTTTTGCAAACTCCTTAAACGACTGTGTTTTTTTTTAAATTTGTGATTTCTGAAATTTTGCGACGTTTTGATCAAATATGTTGGTGGTAAGCTTTATTTTCAACTTTGTTCATGTTTGAAATAAAAATATTGTAATTTAATAAGTTTTAAAGTATATATCAAATACAAAAAAAAATTATGGGTAATTTTATCTTTTTTCTAAAATGGTGTTCGTTTTTACGACATCTTCAAAATGAAGATATAAATAAAATTTAAAATATCGTGGAAAAATTCAAAAATCGATGAGAAATTATTAGTATTTGAAGTTTATACAACAGATAAACAACCCCCTTTGACTGGATAAGCAATGTATATAGCTTATGCATTTTTCCTTGGACTATTTTATATGTGTGAAGAGGGCTGTATATTGCTCGGGTTAAAATCTTTACTCATAATAATATTTATGCAAGAATTTTTATACTAGAACAATTTTGTTTCAATCCTCAAAAACACGGTCATTTTCGCATTTCGCGATTTGTTGCTAATTTCAAGTTTTTTTAGATGAAATTTGCGATGTCATTGACCCGGTCTATTTTGAATTGCCATAGGTATAGAATAGGTAGTGTTTTTTTACCAAATGTTGTATTTGTAATACAAATATCTCCGTACTATATTGTTTTTTAACTTACTTATTTTTATATGTTTTAAGATACGTGCGAATCGAATGGAACCTCAATCTTCCTAAATTAAATAGGTAGACCTTCGCGCTACAGAGGTCATAAAAATTTATTGTCGGTTTTGTTATTGTGATTATTTGACAATCCTCACAAACTATGTTTACAGCTGCTAGTTGATTAGTGAAATTCAAATATTAATAAGTCATAATCATGGCTTATGACAACATAAATACCTCCAGCCAAACCAATAATCACACGTGTACATCTAATCACAAGTAACTCCTCGTGTCTGGGGCTTTTCCGGTAAATATATAATATTGTACCGTAGGCGTTGAGGAGGATGAGTCACCGAGGCCTTAGAGAAACCAAACTATAAGGGTTGTATTTGATCCCGGAGAACGGAGGGTGGGTTCTGGCAAATCTCTATATAAAACAACACGCGGTTTGGGGCGGAATGCTATCAACGATCGTGTTCCTTGAAGGTTTTGTGTTGGCTTTACGGTTATTTTGCTCTTGAATACGCTTGTCACGAAAATGGATGAAAGTAAGGCTTTAGAAAACTGTTTGTTTATATTTATTTGGAGTGAAATGTAAGTCCTGCTCGGCCTGCTCCTACATTCGTCTTCAATTTTACCGTTATACTTTTTCGTTGACATTGTAAAGGATTAAAATGTGTACAGTTTTAATTTGTAGGAATAGAATAAATTGGGATCACACCATAAAAAGGTATTGATTAAAGGAGTTTATTTAAAATACGTCTACATATTTCAATGCATTTTTGTTTTCAGTAATGAATGAACGCAAATCTTGGAAACGGAAATTAACCCGCTTACAGACATCCGATCGAACTGAAACTCGGTATATAGACTCGTTAGTGGAAACACGATTGCGACAACACAACCGATTGCGGTTTAATTGTTAAATTTAATCTAAGTGCGGTGAAGATCGATGATTAATTTCATTCATTCATTAAAGATATATACAGGGTGTATCGGCAAGTACCTGACAAACTTTAACAAGCTATTCCTTAGCACATTTGGAGTAAAAAATGTTATGGGCACTTTGCTGTCCGGTAACATTTTTTTTAATAAAAAATTTATGCTTCATATTTTCACCACATGTCACCACTGTTTTATCCTTTGTCACAGTTTGAAAACCCATCTGGCAATATTTTATTCGAGTTTCGTTGAATAATATACGTACGTAGGTACCTACATTGGCGCGCTTTTACAATCACAACGAAATGGCACGGCACCATTCGTCTCATTTTTAACTATTATTATTTAGTGTGTATGAAAGAGCGAAGACGCTTTTTGACAAACTTGCTAATAACAGCTGTTGAACACGAGAAACAATGCCATTGACAGTGACGGAGTGTGGTTTTTTTTATAATTTTTTGTTTTTAATTGAAAAAAAATGTTACCGGACAGCAAAGTGCCCATAACATTTTTTACTCAAAATGTGCTAAGGAATAGCTGGTTAAAGTTTGTCGGGTACGTGCCGATACACCCTGTATATCCAGCTAACCTATTGGGCGCATTTTGCCTCCGTGTTCTAAAATTAATTATAAAAACAGTGACCGGATAAATAATCAAAATGATAATTCATCACATCTTTAATAAGTTATATAAAGTCATGAAATGATGAAACAAAAACTTTATTAACTGGGTTAAGTAGGTTAGGTTAGGTTAGGTTTAAATTTTATTTTTTTTGATCGTTTCTAATTACTTTATATCACTTTTTAAAGGTGTGTTGAATTGTCATTGTGTTGATTTATCATGGAATCGTAAATATATATGTCATTAAGATAATAGTTATAGGCCTTAGTCGTAAGTCACTAGATATAAGTCTTAGGTGTAAGTCACTAGTTTTAAGTCAGTAGTTCTAGTATTAATTATTTAATAAATATATTTGTACAACGCCTGATTTTTAAAAAATAAATAAAAAAATAATAAATAAAGAAAATAATAAATAAAGAAAATAAAGGTAATTATGAGGATTTAGTCACTAAAAATGAATCTTTAAGCATGTCTACAACATCCCAAAGTTATGCAGTTTTTTATAATAAATTTTCATTAAAAAGGTAAGAGTTTGTTTTGTATTCTGGTCGGTATACATCATTTTACTATGGCGAGAATTTCAGGACTGTTAATACCATAAAAAAATATTTTATTTTATTGAACAAGGTCAGAGATAATCGGTATATCTGAGAGCGTAATCAAATATAGTATTTATTATCGGAAGGATATAGTTTATATTTTTAATTGGAATCTTCAGCTTAAAGTTAATAAATCTAAAAACTTTGTGCTGTACCCTTTTTATATTGTTGGAATGGACATTATACAGTGCGCCAGGGGGTAAAATGCGCTAACTTTGGGAGGTGATTCTACATGATGTTAGAAGTAAAAAATAATTAACTTTTTTCGAAATTACAATCTTACAACAACATACAAAAATATTTTGCTGAAAAGAATATTTATTTTCTCATACAAACGATTGAACTTTTAAACACAAAACTTCATTAAGAGTTTGGATTTAAAAAAAAAAATACAGTGGTACCTCGACATACGAGTTGCTCGTATCTTGAATTACTCGTACATCGATGCAGATTTCCCCATACAAAACAATTAGACTACCATTAATCCGTTCCAACCCCCAAAATGTCACCCCAGCTATTTTTGTTACGTGGTTTTGAATAATAAAAACGTATTTATAAATCACAAATATTTATTGTACAAAAACAAAAAAAGAGAATGTAAATAAATAAATTAGATATCCTTACGTCTTTGCCTTTTTTGCTACATTTTTTTCGCTCTCACCTGTAGGCCGTTTAGAAAAAAACATGTCTAAGAAGGTTTGTTTCTTCCTCCCTCTCAGAATTTTCCGGAAATGAGTTAGGCAAGTGTCATTAAAAAGATCAGATGCACGACCTGTTGCAACTTTTTCTGGGAGTTTCTTTTCCACGAACTGTGAAACTCTCTCCCACATTCCTAAGATCTCCTTTATCTCACTTGTAGTAATAACCTCCTCCTCCTCTGACTCCTCGAAACCAATTTCTTGCATAACATCCGTATGCTGCTGTGACTGTAACTCTTGTATCTCCTCAGTCGTCAGTTCCTGGGTATGCTCCTCGACGAGTTCGTTCACGTCTCTCTCTTCCACCTCTAGACCCATGGATTTCCCCAGAGACAAAATCTCCTCCTCTACTGACATACCGGGTTCCAATTCTCCGTAGATCCGATGCCTCGTCGATGGAAGTCTGCGGGGTTTGCTTCAGCAAATCTCCGTAGATCGCTCTTGCCTTCTCGCAAACGACGGCCGACCTGCTAAACCGAACTCGTATCTCGAATTTCGCTCGTAACTCAAAGCAAAAAATCACTCGCTCGCCGGCTCATATATCGAAAAACTCGTATGTTGGGGCACTCGTATGTCGAGGTACCACTGTAGTTTACTTCTAAAATCATGTAGAATCACCCCCCGAAGTTAGCGCACTTAACCCCCGGACAGCCTGTATAATAGGGACCAAATAGGCGAATTACACTCTACCCGACTTCGTTCTTCTTCTTTCGTATGGTGGGGGGGGGGGTCAGAGGGGGACATCTAGGTGTGCGAGCCATTCTAGGGCCAGAGGCGTCGCCATGTGAACCTCATCAATCCCGTCGGGGAATGAATGGAGCGGGCATTCGTTGACCACATGTTCGGTAGTCTGCACCGCACCACATTCACACATCGCCGACTCTGTCTAAGGCCCCATCTGTGCATCGTGTGGGCACAGCGGCTATGGGAGCTCCTTAACCTATTGATGGCGGACCAGGTTTTGCGAGGCAATGAGAACCCAGGCTGTCTCTCGGTGGGGTCCTGTATGAGGTGAACCCAACTTCGTTTTATGAAACCTATGAGTAATACATTAAACCTTGCAAAAATTATTTATTTATTAATACATAAAAAATACAGGGTTTTCCAATAAAAGGGGTTATTTTGATATTCAATCGTAAAAGATCAACGGTTTCATTGCTTGTGTGGCACGTAGCGCCGTCTTGTTGAAAGTAAACGATGTCCAGATCAATATCATCCAATTCCGGCCTAAATTGCGCTAATCCGATAGCGCAATCCATTCACCGTAACTGTTGCTCCAGCCTCATTTTCGAAAAAGTAAGGTCCAATGACTCCGCCGGACCATAAACCGCACCAAACAGTCTCACTTTGAGGATAAAGAGGCTTTTCAACATTAACTCTTTGGTTTTCCGAGTCCCAGATGCGACAATTTTGCTTGTTGACGAAGCCACCGAGGTGTGAATGAGCCTCATCACTCAAGATGATTTGCATTTGATTCACTCAAGTGAATTTTAATCATTTCAATTCGTTGTTGAAGCGTGTATCGTTCCATTTTAATTAATGGTATAGTTTCTACTTGTCAAATGTCAAAAAATGACAGCTTCAAAAGTAACATCTACCGAAATAGCGGGCTATCTAAAATAACACCTCTTATTGGAAACCCTGTATTTTTGCTAGGTTAAATTGCGAAATCGCTTTTTTTTCATTTTAATTTACCGTTATGTTTGAAAAGAACGGCTGTTTGTGTGATGAATTTAATCCATCGTTTTTTTTGTACCCGTATAAACAAAGTTTTAAATTGCCTCATAGATGTCCCGTCGAGATGTGTCATTGGACACTTGGAGTTAAATTAACGAGAGATATTATCGCGGGCGTTAACTAAACGTTTGGTTAGTTGGGAACAGGGGCCGTTAATTTAGAGAGTGTATTTAAATTGCTTGCGTCGTTCAAAGGATAACGTGGTATGGTATCAAAATATAAATACAACTATCACAGATCCGTGGTAAATCATGGGAAATTATAATTGTATTTATTTATTGTTGCTTTACATTGTATCTTTTTTACATTAGAATTTTTAACCTCACTAGGATAAGCCTGTGTTGAGGTTAATAATTTTACAAAATAATAAAAATAAAATACGACATAGATTATATATTAAGATATATTCTTATTATATTCTTATATTCTTTCATTAATGTTTCTACGAATCGGGTACCTACATGATACCTATTAACCGCTTAATGCTTTTAAACGAGTCACGTTCAAGCTAAATGCGTTCCAATTTCTGCAAGCCCGAGTGACGCTCGCCGGTTTCGACTTGTAGCGTTCTATTTTTAGCCAACACGAGAAACGCTCGGGAAAGTTAGCGATATATTTTACTCAGTTTGGATTTGCCTGCAGTTTAGATCGGTCGTGTTTTTGAGCAGCTTATTTCGTTTTTACTATATTGTTTTCACATTTTCGTAATTGAAAAATGTATAAACTTTGATAAAACATTTAAAAAAAACAATTTTTAAAAAAAATACTTATTATTCAAAAAAACCCTAGCATTAAGTGGTTAACCTAATTCCTGCCAATTCATTACAGTATAATGTAGTGACCATGCTATACATTGATATTTAATTGCAAGAATAAATATAATAAACTATTATTTTAGAAAGGAGAGCAAAAAAAAAGTCATAATAAAGGATTAAATTATTAAAGGGTTACATTTTAAAAGTATTACATTATAAAAGGATTACATTATAAAAGTTATGAATTGTGAAGTTAAATTGTAAGATTGTGATCATTAAGAAATTTACCTTTCGAATGTCAGAAAAATTAAAATCTTTCCAATGACATCATAAAAATACAAGACACGTTTTATTCATACTAATCGAACAACAAATGTAAAACAAGAATATGTGTGCGAATCACGCACCAATGCATTGACAAACAAAATTATGTTGAACGTTTAATAACACAACAAATCGAATTCATATAATTCTAGGTACATTACTAAATGCTTTTACAAAATCAGACGTAAACGAAATTTATGTTGAATGAGGATAGAAATACAAAAACCGATGTCATTCTACTAGTGCTGTTCAGCACAAGACGAAAAAACGACTGGTACTCTTGCGAGAAAATTTCAACAGTGCTGGGCAAGCGTTTAGTGTGTCACACAGTTGTACACCCAAATCTTAAAACAAATATCTTCTGATCACATTCCATTGAATTACCGTTAAAATAAACACAATTATATTTCTAAAGGTGACTGCTTTTTAGTGTTGATAAAATATATGTTTATTTATGCAGAAAATATGATGTTTTGTGAATACTGCACAATAGTACCAACTGATATCAACCGTCGGCAAACAGTGAGACCAGTTTTGATAGGTTGTGAGGCTGAAGGAAGTGGGGAGGCGAAAGAAATAGGGAAGAGCAAATTGGGGAAGTACCTGGATATTCAGATCTAGTGCTCAAACACGGCTAAAACCATTTGAAGCAACGTTTTAACTCTGAATGGTGGAGAAAGGACTTATAATTGCCTCGAGAGCTCATTCAAAGCAGATAGGTTATAATACTTGTTTTCTCATGTGATTTCCTTTTTCTTATAAAAACGTGCTTTATTCTTAAATCTTCCGCTACATTTTTCTTTATTCAAAATAACTGTTGTTCAACTTATAAGCTAAATACCAATGCTGCATTCAATATTACAAACAAAATTAAAGGCATTCAAATTTTAAATAGAGCCAACAAAATCTTTCAGGCACTGTGAAAATGCTGCAGAATTCTTTCCCGTCAATGGATGAAACACACATACAGCAAGTAGCCACCCCCTGGGTGAGGAGATGCCACCCAACCCTCCCCCCTTGGATCTCTGCCCAAATCGATCCTGCGAGCAAACAGCCCCTAAACAAGGCCCCGCACACACACTACATCGGCCGAGACGTTAAATAATACACCCTCAAAGATTGTGTAAGGCCCGCTGATGTGGAAAATGCAAGATTGGACGTGTAATTGAATGGATTGGTCTGTTAATATGAAGACGAAACTATGGTAATAAATAAGTACTGACGCCGGGCGGCAGAAAAAAAATTGATTGGTCTGTTAATATGAAGACGAGACTATGGTAATAAATAAGTACTGACGCCGGGCGGCAGAAAAAAAATTGATTGGTCTGTTAATATGAAGACGAGACTATGGTAATAAATTAGTACTGACGCCGGGTGGGAGAGAAAAAAATTTGATTGGTCTGTTAATATGAAGACTAGACTATGGTAATAAATTAGTACTGACGCCAGGCGGCAAAAAAAATGATTGGTCTGTTAATATGAAGACGAGACTATGATAATAAATTAGTATTGACACCGGGCGGCAGAAAAAAATTGATTGGTCTGTTAATATGAAGACGAGACTATGGTAATAAATTAGTACTGACGCCGGAAGGCAGAAAAAAAATCCTAACAAATAGTGAAAGTGGTAAAATAGAGCAATACTAGCATTCTTGTATTGCCTATAATATATCCTAATCACACTTTTCTTATTGGATTTACATTATTCGAAATCTGTCTTATACCGAGGGATGAATCACATTTAAGAAGATGAATTCTAATCAAAACATTGTACCTACTGTAGTATCGCCCAGTATAAAATGTGCTTTTCTTTCCTAAACACGCTCATTAAAAAACATACATATATATATATATATATATATATATATATATATATATATATATATATATAGTATATAGTGCAATTATGTCCTATATATATATATATAGTCCAATTATGTCCTGTGCGTGCGAACCGCATCTAAATTTATCTAATAAACAATAAAAAAATGTTAATCTCAAGTGACCTACGAGGTAAGCACGGTACTGTATATTATCTGCCTGCATAAAATATAAATAAATAAGAATATAACATATACATTATAGCATCACGCTCATCAATCAAATACATTGTATGAGGACATATAGCTTTGTATTAGTGATCAACGAACCGGTGCATGCAATCTTTTAGCCCCAAATTGATAATACCTAGTTTGACCAGTCTATAGATAGTAATAACATATGGTGATTTGTTTTTAGGGTATTATGCCGTGTTGCGCTACCTCCTTCTTTAGCCAACGTTTCGGATAGCATTGCAGTGTCCATCATCAGGGCAAATGTGTAATTTAAGGTTGTGGTGAAATGTGTGCTTATGTATGAAGATGTGATACCGTGTTGCCAGCTCCAACCCTCTAAGAGCTGACAGTAACGTATAAATTTAAAGTGGTTTTTCAATTACGGAGGCAATTGAAATTCACAAAAATCCTGTAAATATTAATAGAGACGATGGAGCTAAGCTCAGTAGTTCTTGGTATCCGGTAATTGACGGCTACACCAGAACTAAAGAAAAGCAGAAACACGGGTGCCCGGGTTCATGGGCTGAGGTTTGTCTAGGTCTTAACGGTGGATGCATTTGGCCAACTACTGCGTAGCGGGCCGGATCGAAAGACACCGTTTGAGGGGAACTCTTCGATATCTCCAGCAGGACTATATCGACCCGTCGCCTTGCACCGCAGTGGGAGAAATGGATGCATACGTCCGTCACTCCTGGACACACCGATCCTCAGACTTCTTCGCCTATACGTGTTTCCTTCCCAAAACTTCTTCTTACTTATATCCTTAAAAAGAACCTCCACACAGCATGCCCAAATATGATGTAGGCCTTGAGTGAAATTATTTTCCTCAGAGCCTCTTGTGTGGAGCTAATATTCAAAATTCCAAACCTTCCACAACCTAATCTCCTTCGCTTCCCTACCCACTTAAACGTCATAACATCCCCCAAACTGGGAAGCCATAGTGCCACTGACTCCGACAGTTGATACTCTTGAGCGGTAATTACACATAAACTATTGATAATAACACTCAAGTCACGTTCTTTAGATAGAGTATTGTTGAACAACAGTTCAGTTCACTGGGACTAATATTTTAATTAGATAAATTTGCAGGTGTAGGGCTGTTCTTGCATCCCATGTTTCACTGGTGGTGGGGCAAATTGTGTTGAAAAAATGCCAGTAATTTATCATCCATTGAGCTGACTAAGATTCGAAGTATCGGGACTTGAGATAATGGATAACATTTTAGCCATACTTTCACAATAAACTTATGGAGTTAAGGGCGACTTTTCTGTCAAACTTCTTTCAAGTCGTTTTTCAGGAGGATTATCTCTGTGAATAATGCTGATTATTCAAAAAGGCATTGCCTTTATCAAATAATTAATATAAAAATTATGAAAAAAATGTGCTAAACTTTTTTTGTTGTTTTTTTTTTTTAATTGATTTATTTTCGGAATTTCAAAAAAATACAGCGTTTTCATACTAATTATTTATCCGCATAGAATAAATAATTCTTGTCCGTTACTGCCTTCACATTGAAGCATGATCTTATTTGTAGCATAATATGTGATATAAATAGAATATAGGTATATAAATACTAAAAAATATTCGAATGCAAAGTTGTGTCAAAATTTCAAAGCAAACGATGAAGAGCTTTCGGATTTTTAAGATTTTGAACAAACGAACATATTTATTTATATAGAAGATGTAATTCCATTTAAATATTTGTCATAAATAAATATTGCTTCACCCATAGTACAGATCATTAAGTAGTTAGGTAATAACTTTATTTAAATTTAACATAAAATTATGTATAAATATAAAAACTAATAACAATAATCGAAATATTATTATTAAATATTTTGTTAATCATTTTAAATACATGTAGGATTACGAAAGATTTTTTAAATATTTATGCTGAGGGATTAGGATTTATAGGCCCTGTTAGGAGTTCTACCGAGCCGAACCCTCTGATATGAAAATATTTGGAGTCGGTGAATTTTTTTCCCATTTGATCTCTGGTGATTTGACGTGTTGTTCTTGTATTGTTTTGTATTTGTTTTGTTTATATAATGCACTTGCATAATGTGGATTCACTAGATGATCACTTGTGGAAAAGTGTGTGGAAGGGTTTAGTTTTTCCTATGGGGAAGATTTAACCCGGACATAAGTCGGAAAATAATAAAAAAAAAAATTAGAAAAAACTTAGCATAATAAATAAAAATTGCATCATTCACGTTTTATTAATACGAACAATTAATTAGAAAACACAACAACAATATTAGGTCTATGTTTTTAATGCAATAATGCATTTATTTTTTTCACAAAGACTTAATATTATTATCTTGAAATATTAACAAAAAAAAATTAACAGCATATTCATACTTCTTGTAAGTATCATCCCACACTGAGTTTTCAAGGTTAAAAAAAATGTATGCCTTAGACTTAGAGGGTTAAACAACGTTTCATTGTTTTATCATTTGGAACGTTACAAAGCTATAAAGTTAGTTCCATAATTGATAACGACCTGCAAAGGTAAGCCATATGCACGCACATTTCGGATTTAGTTAATCGGTATAACAGTCTAACAAACATTCTACTTTGTATGTGGACTGAAAATAGGCAAACATTATATTAATCAATTACCGAAATGTTTCGATGCGTGAAGCCGATTATTTGTCCCATACGTATTTTATTAACATTGAAATAATAATTATTTATTTTATTTTATTAATACATGATTTATAAGGTACATGTGGTTTTTGTGATATTTCATCCTCCATGCTAGGGATGACCCTTTATTATGGCGGGTGAATTTTACAGTTTGCGGATATAGAATATATACATTACTATAATATGAAAAAGAAAAATGATGTATAGCTAGTTTGGGTTGCAAGAAGAGAATGGAGAAGTTAGAGAATTATAAAGATGAAAAATTTGAGAAATTATAAGTAAATAGATCACACTAATTAATTATGTACATACTATACCGCTAAGTTAGGAAATAACGATGTATTACGTTTTGTCTGAAAGGTGATTAAATTGATAGAGTGTAGAATGAATGGGTATTGTAGTTGTAATGTATTCCGTGTGTAAGGATCCATTTCGTAATTTGTTTTTTAAAGGAATGGGGTTGACTCACGGTTTTTAGGTTTTCAGGAAAAAGGTTAAAGATTTTAGGAGCTAGGAAGAAAAATTGTCTTTGAGCTGACGTGGTATGTAGTGAAGGTACTTTATAGTGACCGTTGGTTATTGTTCTGGTGGTTTAGTTGTGTTGTAAAAGAATTTTGTTTTTATATTTGAACAGGAAATGAAATAGCAAAAATTTTAAGTGGATTTGTCGTATGTTTAAGACCTTATACTCTATGAGGAGTCGAGTGGAGATGTATCTTGTCGGTCGCCTGTTAATGACACGTATTACCATTTTTTAGGCTTTTAGAAGAGGTTCGATGGTAGATTGTGCACAAATCATCCAAATGTGGACATGGATACTCCAACAATACTTCTAAGCGCATTTACTTACTGTTAGCTGTTCTTCTTACGTGAAAAAGTGCAGTAAAAGAGTGATATCTTATATATGTGATACATCATTTTGTGGAGAAATATTCGTTTATTCTCCTGCGTAAATTAGTTTTTCGCTATCTTAATAATCTACGTGAATTTCAAGTTCTAAAAGTGATTTTGACAGTTGAGTTAACCATAGACACTTTTTGAAGTAGACGGTGATTCAAGCTGTGATAAATAAATTTTTCGTAAATTCTTATTTACAATCAAAACTCAAGATGGATCCCCAGATATACATATCCAAAGCTACAGAAGCGGTAAAACAGATGCAAAACTGTATTAATGATGCTACAACGAAACTGAGCAAAGAACAAATGAGTAAATTGAATCCAAAGACTATAACTATATTAGGTGTAATTAGCGAAATGGCGGCAAAAATGGCTGAAATTTCCGGTGAAAATAGAATTTTAAGGAAGATAAACAATCGTGTTCAAATCTCAACTGTAGAGCATCAATCGAGAGCTGAACTGGAAAATTTTCCCCAACTGCCACCTATAACCAGAAATAATGCTCCTCCAGGACCTGCCAGACCTTCGGTAATAATTCACCAGTCAACAGACAATTCCGAGTCGACCCTAAAATCGCTGAAAAATGCTATCAATCCCAGTAAACTGGGCATCCGAGTCACTGGAATGCGAGAACTAAAAAATGGTGGGGTGTTAATACACCCCAGCACTTCTGCTGAGGCAGATAAACTCGCGAACGCTCCGGCGCTTAACGAAGCGGGATTAAAAGCAACCATTGCCCCAAATCGCCTCCCTCGCATCGCCATCCACAACCTCCCTCAAGACATTTCGGCAGAGGAAATTATAAGTGCCGTTCATCTTCAATCTTCCAACGACACTGGTCTATCTTTGGAGAACTTAAAATTGATCATGTCTTTTTCCCATAAATCTGGCCCTCGCACTGGAAACTGCATCCACATTTTTAGAGTCCCTCCATCTGTGCGTCACTCTTTAATATCGCGAACTAAACTTGCCATAGACTGGCAACTACACCGAGTAAGAGACTGCGTAGATAGTTTAAAGTGTGGCCACTGTCAATTATATGGTCACACAGCTTCAAAGTGCCAAACTGACCTACCTACCTGTCCCCACTGTGCCAACGTTGGCCACAACCGTGATGCCTGCCCCAATAAGGTGAAATCACCAGTATGCGCCACCTGCACCTTCTTCAGGAAACCGGCTTCTCACAATACTGGAGCTCAGGACTGCCCCGCCCGCCAGGCTGCTGAAAGACGTGAACTCTCTCGGATTATTTTTTTAGGTTGAACCTGATCAATCGTTCTGTGAATAATTCCTTCTCAATGTACTACCAAAATGTTCGTGGCCTAAAAACAAAACTGAACACCATTCGCTGTAACGTCAGTGTGTGTCAATATGACTTTATATTTTTTACTGAAACATGGCTCTCCGATAATATCTCTTCTGCTGAGCTGGGATTTTTTGACTATAACATTTTTCGTAGTGACCGTTCTACTTCTTCTGCGAAATGTAAAGGTGGTGGAGTGATGATATGTGCAAACAAGAAATACCATTGCTATATTCTAGAGTCATCTAACAATGTATCTGATCAATTGTTTCTATGTGTTCTATTAGGTAACAAAAAACTTGTACTCGGTTGTGTTTACATTCCTCAATCCTCTTCGATAGAAGTCTATAAGTCACATACTGCTTTAACTGAACATGTTTCTAGAAACGCTGATTCCTTATTTATTTGTGGCGATTATAATTTACCTAAAATATTGTGGCTGAACGACAACCAAGGTGTCAAAACTCCTACTAGTAATCTTTCCCCACAAGCTACTGAAATTGTAAAATTTTTTGCCTACTTGAATCTGTTTCAAGTAAATCCAGTCACTAACTATCTAGGTTCTTGCCTAGATTTAATTTTTTTCTAGCATACCAAATATCATAGTAAGTGAAGCTGATGTCTCTTTGTTACCTATAGATAAATATCATCCACCTCTCTCTATTAACATCACTAATTTCTTCCAATTAGATTCTCTGAAACCAAGTGCCTCTTATCACTACAAATATCTTAATGGTGACTACTCTAATATGAACAAATTTCTTTCCCAGATTAATTGGTCAGTACTATTTTTAAAATCTGATATTAATGACGCTGTATTTAAATTTAATGAATGCGTCTCACGCGCTATAGATTTGTTTGTTCCTAAGGGATGTTACTATCAACCCAAGTTTCCAAATTGGTTTAGCTCAAAACTCAAACAGTTAATAATTGAAAAAAAGAAAACTCATAAGCTATTTAAAGACACTGGCAACTTAAACTTGTATCGAAAATTTTCTCATTTAAGGGAACTGTCCAAAATCGAATCAGCCAAATGCTATAAATCTTATGTAGAAGTTACTGAGTCAAAATTACTGCAAAACCCTAAACAATTTTGGCAATTTGTTGCGCAAAAGCGTACTGATAATGATCTTCCTTCTAGTATGCACTATAATGAAACTCATGCTACTAACGGTCTTGACATCGCCAACCTTTTTGCTAAACACTTCTCCTCTGTATATTCTGGTGCCTCATGCAACATCCCTCCACTCAACTATGACTACAACATTGACTTGAATGATTGCCAAATCTCACTTGTAGAGGTTTACCAATCTTTAAGTAAACTTTCTAACAAAAAAAGTACCGGACCTGATGGCATTCCAGAAATCTTGCTAAAAGAATGTAAATATTCATTATCTAACCCAATTTGTATGTTGTACAACTTATCACTCTCATCTGGAACATTTGCTGATTCATGGAAAATTTCATATATTCGACCCATTTTTAAGTCCGGGAACAAGTCAAACATTGAAAATTACAGACCAATATCAATTATATCTTGTATTCCAAAAATATTTGAGTCGATAATTACAAAGAAAATCACTCCTATATTCAAAAATGTTCTGATTGATGAACAGCATGGATTTAGATCGGCGAAATCTACAACAACTAATTTATTGTCCTTTACAAATACCATTGTTAAAGCCTTGGAAGACAACACTCAGGTTGACGTACTCTATACTGATTTCTCCAAAGCCTTTGATAAAGTAAATCACTCGATTCTCATGGCCAAACTTTATGCTATAGGCATTAGAAACCCGTTGTTATCATTCTTTCGCTCTTACTTGAGCGATAGAAAACAAAGGGTTAAAATAAACAACTTTGAATCCTTTAACATTGACGTAACGTCCGGCGTTCCCCAAGGAGCTCATTTGGCCCCGCTTCTCTTCAACCTTTTTATTAACGATATCACCAAAGTTTTTTCTCATACACGCTTCTGGCTTTTTGCGGATGATAATAAGATTCTTCAGATAATTAAATCCTACCTTGACTGCTTACATTTTCAACGTGATATTGACTCGTTTAATAATTGGTGCAAAATAAACTGCATGGAACTTAATGTTGATAAATGTAAAATTTTGTCCTTTTATAGAACCAAAAAACCTATTCAGTTTGACTATAAATTAAACAATGTTTGTTTATCTACTGTAACATCTATCAAGGATCTTGGGGTCACTCTAGACTGCAAACTTTCTTTCCGCGAGCACATTAACAACATTGTTAACAAATCACTTAAACTACTTGGCTTCGTTCATAGAATAACCTCTGACTTTAAACATATAAGTACCCTTAAAACTCTTTACTGCTCGTTAGTTCGCCCTCACCTTGAATACGCTAGTGTTATTTGGTCTCCTTTCTATGCTGTCCACATTTGTCACATAGAATCCGTACAACATCGCATCCTACGAGGAATCGCTTGGAGGTTGGGTCTTGAAAGAGGAGAGTACTCATATGATGAAGTTGAACAAACTTTAAACATTTCTTCTTTGGAGAAACGTAGAAGGGACACTGATCTGATTTGCATATTTAAGATTATCAATGGTATTACAGACTCACCTGCTTTGTTGCAACTTATCCAATTCAACATCCCTTCCCGTAGACTCCGAAATAATGAATTGCTGTTCGTCAATCAACATTCTACCAATTATGGATACCATTCTCCTTTGTCCAGAATGTCGAGACTTGTCAACTCACTGTCAAGTCAAAGCATTGAATTTTGTGGTATATGCCTAAATGACTTTCGACAGTCAATACGCAATGTCTAATTTCTAATGCCCTTTGAACCATCTTCATGCTTTGACTTATTATTATCTCCCATTCTTACTTTTATTTTATTATTGTCATTGTTATTGTCTTCGCTCCTCATTTATATATGCTCTCCTTTCACTGTCATCTCTGTTTATAAAACTTATTCGTGTAATTAATATGTTGTTAATGGACTATTTGTCCGTAAATAAATAAATAAATAAATATATTTGGATGATTTGCATAACCCCGTTTTTAGTGACAAATCGCATCAAGGGCGCTGTACAAATACTTTTTCCAATTTTCCATTAATAACTATAGATTGTCTATTGTAACAACTTAAGCCCATGATTCGACTTCAAAAGTGAATTTTTCGGGTGTTAAAAGATGTTCAAATGATTTCATTAAATTATGCAAGTTCTGGAGACTGTATTTTTGTTGAAGATTTTTTACGCGAGTAAATTTCCAAGTATTTCCATTTTTGCTGAGGAGCTTTCAATTATTAGTGCTATCTTTATCGTTATCTTTCTAACTCTGACCAAAATATCTAAGGCTCTTCAGTATATATTCTAAAAGAAAAAGAAGATGATTTGAAAGAGAGATATGTACTTACGAATTTAAAAAAACAGTTATAATTAGTAGACGTAAGCGAAAATATTTAATATTACAGGACAAAGCACAGGAAAAATCTATCAGCAAATGTCGTAAGTAGTATTTAAAGAAACAGATGTGTTATAAATTTCGGAGCACAATTTATGATCTATTTTATCGAGGGAATTTCACATAACTGTTTTTTTGGGCTCGGCAAATCTACAGAGATTATCATAAAAAAACACAATTATTTTAACAACTTAAAATTTAGAAAATTCAATGAAAATATATTGTAAATCGGTAGAAATTTGGAATGCGGGGTCATTCAGCGTATAGATTCTCATATATATATTACAATTTATCCAGCATATTTATTTATCAGTGATTAATACATAATGAAGTGGGTTCGTAAAATCAAAGGGTTCGAAAAACTCCTGGACATAGTCGTTTGAATGTTAACCTTCATTTAAGGGCTCGCACCCTTCCTCCGTTGCCCTGGTCCAGTGTCCACTTGTACGGCGTAAGCCTCCCTTAGCAGCTAATTCTCCAGGGGATTAATGCTAGTCCGGAAAACTTCTCATGATCCAAACTGTAGGCATACTCCATAGTTAAGCATTTTAAGGGTGGTTGGATGAATTCATGCAAGCGAAGACTTAGTTTTAGTAATTCGTGCAATTTTGAGATAGTTGCATGATTATTAAGTATTGATCTGAATCCATCTATTTTTGTAAGTCTTGCAGTCCCACGATTGTTGTTGCTTATTTAAGCTTTAACTTTATTTGAGCTGAATCTTTATGTGTTAATAGTTCGAACTATGAAGCATAGATGACACTAATAACGTTTGTAGAGTAATCTTCTATTACAGTGGTTCTTAACCTCGTTGGAGGTACTGACCCCCACCAGTTTCATATACGCATTCACAAAAACCTTATTAGAAAAATAAAATATGATTTTTTCAAATTCAAAACATAGGAATATATTTATACGTAGGTGCACAAAATGAACAAAACCAATAAAACACAAATTTCACACAAAAACATAATAATGAATATTTACTGGAAATCAGTGTGACTTCTGATGTTGCCTTTCCGAGACCAGTTCAGAAATGCGCGGCTTTACCTTGGCAAATGCCACTCTCATGTCATTTCGCAACAAAGTCTGTTCTTTTTCTCCGTTTTTATGTCCGGCATCCTCGAAAAGGATTGCTCGCAAAGATATTTTGTAACAAAAGGTATGAAAATCTCCAGAGCTTTCTAAGCAATAATAGGATACGTTACCATTTGTTACACCAAAACTTTGGGAACGTTTTTGTCGGAAGAGTTGCTTTTGATCCTGGCTCTGCTGAATTTCAATGATTTCATCATTGGCATCTGTTGACTCAACACTACACGTGAACGTCTGTCTCACCCATGCTGGATATGACTTTCTTATAGGGAAGTATCCGTCGATAGACTTTGCAAAGCAAATGCGTGGCAATTGCTTGCTTCAGTTCCGCGGGTACAAAAATGTCTCCGATTCCAGGTACGTCTTCGATCTTACTTACACAGACGTCTAGCAGGGTAAAGATTGCGAATTTATCGTTCTCTGTTCGTCGTTTCTACAAAGGTAGCTTTTTGAAAATCCTTCAGGTTTTCTTCCGCTTCGATGATGTTCTCTCCACCGCCCTGCATTTGTTTATTGAGATGATTGAGAGCTGCGAAGATATCATACAGGTGTGTGTCTTGATCTCTGCCGAACCCGCGAGACTGACTGAAAGAACCCCTAGTATATAGATTCTCCCCTCCAGTTCAGAATCGAGTCCAGCTAGCAGTTAGATTTCTGCCAACAGAGATATTTTAAAAGAACATCGAACCTTCTGTGTGACCTACAGACTCGTTGGTGATTATAAGAATTTTTTGTTGTGAGAAATGAGTATTTATTTCGAGATCTGTGCCAAAAATTTGTAAAATTTTACAGTCCTTGTCATTTAAACCATTGTATTGGCCAGTGTAAACTATATTTCAGTGCGAAATATTGTGAGAAGAGGAACCCAAACGCATTATTAATTGTAACATGTAACACATCACTGAAATACGATAAAATGAATTACGAACTTATTGACCTCAAAAAAGTGAAAACGTTGTTTAAAAAATGTTCTAAAAGTTATTTACAAAAAAAAAACAATAATTGACCAATCGATGAAACTAAGCATTTATTAGTGGTTAGTAAGTACTTATTTTTATGGTTTGACCCAAATGTAATCACCACTAACACGATAAAGTAGTTTTAAAATCCAATAATATCATGTATTTATAAACCATTCTAATAATTATAATACCAATGACCCCGATACACGATCTCATAATGTGCGGGCCTGGAAAATCGTAAAAGATCGCACTAGATCAGAGATAAAAATCACTTTGTTCCATATACAGACCACGATATAGAACCATTTTTAAAAGTCGTAAATTGACGTTCTTTTGATCCGTTAAATATATATTTTTTTTAAAAACGATCGAGCCGAAACGAACACGTAACGTTTACAAAGCAATCTCAAAAGCGGACATCGCTTTGAGAATGTCCACGAGAATTTTGTGACAAACAAATTTTATTTTAAACGAGTGAAACAAAGCCAATGTGTGAGTAGGTTGTGCGGTGTACTTAAAACATCCCTTAATATTTCCAAAGGGTATTCAGTTTATTTAGGAATTTCATCTGTGTAAGGGTTAAGTCGCAGAGTCGGGTCACCGCCCTCGTCCCCGTGCCGTGTTAAACTTTCGTACAGGTATAGGAGGTGACATCTAATAGAAGGAAAAATTACAGTTAGTTAATTGAAGATTCATTTATTTATGCTGGATTTTTACAGACGATGTCACTTAACGTAAGAACAATCCAGTTCTATTATATCTGTAAATAAGACTGTTTTATTTTAATTGATATAGAATGCAACTTTTCAATGTACTTAAGGCGAAGCACTACGAAGTTATGCAAAATAATGTGTTTTTTCTTTAAAAATTTGATCTGTTAAACATATTCTGGATGTTTTAATTAAATACTGCGGGTAGAACACATGTTGGAAAAAATAAAGTATTACGCCCTTAAATAAAACTGGTTTGATGTTAACAATTTCTTTTGCGAATCTTTTTTCGGTTGTGGTTTTGTTGTATAATGTGGTGAATTAAGTTATGTAAAACATGATCGTAAAACATTTAAATATTTGTGCGTGAACTTCGCAAATTAAAATAAAACACAGTTTTCGGCGATGTTTTTTACTTGAATAAATCAAGTGTTGGTGTTAAGTCGAAATTTAAACCTTATCGCCATCTACGGCCATCTATCTTCCCGATTCCAAATGTTGCACAGCGTGGCGCATCGTCTTAATACTCTTATCGAGATATTCTGTTTATTTTATGAAAAATATTTTTTTATCATAACTTTGGGGATCTGGTGAGAGGCACGAAATGAAATACGTGTCGTGAAGGTCACAGTGTTTATTTGAGTCAGATGGCCGTGACGAGAGTTGACTTAGGACTGATGTTGTATTCTCCGGATGCAGGCTGTGATGGCTGGTCAAGCGCGGGTCAGTGAGTCGACGCCGGGCGCTGGTGACCGGGACTCGATGACGGTCAGACACTGTCGAAGAACGTGGGTCTTCAGGTATTCCAGTGCTGACGGGAAGGCCGAAGGTGCGGTGGACCTTGTAGGCGGTTGAGCAGGAGGTGCGTAGACCAGTGAGGATGCTGCGTGTCCTCGTGGTGGTCATGGTGCATGGATGAAGCGCTGGTCAGATGCGCTGGAACCAGGGCGCAATGATCCGTGTAGCGCTCTCCAGAGACGGTGGCCAAGGCGCTATAATGATGTCCCGATGGAGTCCATGATGAGTACGGGCGGATCCGGGAATATCGTCCTTCGCGCAAATAAGGTGCGCGGGTTATCACTCGCGAGACTTGTAAATTTTTGACGGCAGATTGATGACTGACTGACTGACTGCTCGCTGCGTCGGGCTTATTTATACTGTACAGCCGACGGCAACAGTAGGTAGGTGAAATCGCAAACAAAACGGAGACACTCGCTCAGTCTGGGCTTTTCGGGAACTTTCGGACTGTTTCGGACTTTCAGCGCTGCAATTACGCATAGGCGATAGGCTAGAACCTTCTAGCGAGTTAGCGTAATGTGCCAGATCGCCTTGCGACGTATTATCGTAGGTAGGTCGCGTTGTTTACGATTTGTTTTTGATAGTAATTTGCAAGTACATAAGTAGGTCGACCTGTTTATTATTAATGAGACAATTCTGGATTGTTTTCTCAACGCCACATAACTTTTAAAGCTTCGTACTAACAGTGAAGAAGCCGTGAACAAAAACAGGGACACGCGACCCTGGTGTATTGGACAGACCTGCGGTTGAATTTTCCTAATCAAATCTCTAAAATAAAGTGCGAATCTTAACGACGTAGCGGATGAAGTCATGTAAAATTAAATTCGCGCGCAGCTCGGCATAATTTTATTTTATTTATTTATTTCATTTAAACGCCCATAGGGCTTTTACATATAATAATGTACATCTTTATTTTTTTAGTTATACATTTTATATAAAAAAAAAATACATATAGATTACATATAAAAATGTCAGATTTAGCAAAATATAGGTTACATAAAATATAAGAGTTTAAAAAATTAGGTATGATAGAGTGCAAATAAGTGCGACAAAAAATATAAAATTTGCCAAAATCCTCCAAATCAACGATAATGTTAATAAGAAGGTATAAAATTAGTTGATAACAATAGTTTACAAAGTATGTAAAAATAGTTCGCACATACTCCGTTTAAAGTTGGCCAAGTTCAAATTATTGTCAAATACATTTATATTATTTAAGTATTTGTTACCAAGACTGTGTAAACGTTGTATTGGAGAGTGAAAACTATAGTTGGAATGAGATGTATGTATGTAAAATGTTGATATTTGCCTAGTTGTTCGTGTAGGTATGTGTAGATTTATTAAATGCAGGAGTTCACAACAATCGAATTTAGAGTTCAATAATTTTAATAAAAAGGTTAGGTCGTTTATTTTTCTTCTGTTTTCTAATGTCGGAATATTTAAATGATTCAATAATGACTGGTAATTTATGTGTTCTAAAGGGATGTTAAGTTTAAAATTGACGAAGCGTAGAAATTTTCTTTGAATTCTTTCAACATTATGAATATGTACATTGTAGAAGGGTGACCAAACTATGGAGTTATGTTCTATCAGGCTTCTAACAAGGGATATGTACAATAGTTTTATGATTTGTAAAGATTTAAAGTTTTTAATTGTTCTTAATATAAAACCTAATGTTTTCATACCCTTATTCACAGTTTGTTGAATGTGGGCCGTAAAGTCTAGTTTCTCATCCATTATTATGCCAAGATCTCGCATTTCCTTTACTCTTTCTAAATTTGTTTTATTTATTGAATAGCCAAAAAATTGTGATGTTTTTTTTCTGGAAAAGGTCAAAATTTTGCATTTTTCTACATTTAAATATAAATTGTTTTGTGAACACCACTTATTTAGCATGTCTATATTAGATTGAAGAACTTGACAGTCGTTTAATGAGGTTATTTCTTTATATAATTTAATATCGTCAGCGAATAGCAGTACATTGACATTTTCAAAGCAGTTGACTATGTCATTTATAAAAACAATAAATAAAATTGGGCCAAGATGACTACCTTGCGGTACGCCACTAGTGGCCAAAAATGGTTTAGATAAAAAAGATTTTATTTTAACAAGTAAAGTTCTACCAGATATGTAGCTACTTAACCAGCTTAACATATTTGCTCTGATTCCTATAGCATGAAGTTTTTGGATCAGTACTTTGTGAGACACTTTATCAAAGGCTTTCGAAAAATCAGTATATATACAGTCAACTTGTTTATTTTTAGAAAAAGACTCCAATATATAGTTTTGAAACAGTAGTAAATTTGTTGTAGTTGATCTACCTCTAACGAAGCCATGTTGTTTGTCATTTATTAATTTTGTTAGTGTAGGATATATTTCTTCCAAAACTAAAGATTCAAAGATTTTGGGTAATACAGATTGTATGCATATTGGTCGATAGTTTGAAATGTCAGTCTCGTCACCTTTTTTAAATATTGGAATAATATAGCTGGATTTCCAGTAGACGGGAAAATATCCAGAGGATAGTAGGTGGTTAAATAAAATGGTTAGTGGTTTAGACAATACGGAGGAGCACTGTTTTAGGAAAATTGGCGGGATGGTGTCCGGGCCTGCAGACTTGTTTATGTCTAAGGAATTTAATTTTTTTTTGCAAGATTCTTCGGTGATGTAGCAGTCTGTTAAATGTGTGGTTTTTTTTAATGTGTATGAAGGAATATTTTCTTCTAGTGTTTCATCATCATAAACATTTTTAAAGAAGTCAGAAAAAAGATTTACAATGTCTTGCGTATTGTTGGCGTATTTGTCGTCCATGTGCATTTCTGGAGGATAGTCTGTGCTGTCGTTGTTTATTTTTTTAATAAATTTCCAGAGATTGTTCGAGTTTAAGGCTGTGTTCTCGATAGAATTTATATATGTTTTATAACAGATTTTAGAGAGATCTTTGCATTTTTTCCTACTTTCACTGAAATTTGTATAGTCGATTTTCTTCAGAGTAATAATGGAAGGACCTAAGGTCTACTTCGCCCTAGCATGGGGTTTATTTCAATTATTTTTGACGAACGTATTACTAAAATCTCATCCCTCGGAATCCCTCGAAAATTACCAATTTATTTTTTAGAAAAATAAAATCTGGTGTTAACGTAAAATATTTTAATGATAAGGCCTGTTTTTATTCATCTTAAATATAAATAACTTACATCCGTGGGGATCCCTATAAAAACATTTTAAATTTTAATAATACGTTCAACAGAAATAATGTAAATGTGGGCGTCGAGCAAACCCTCATTATCTGAAGAAATAAGTTAAAACAGTACTAGAAAGCAATGAAATAATAGTAATTAACATCCTAAGTTTTTTCTTTCAATTTGATTAAAAAGATAATTTAAACCATTCTACTGACAGATAGAAAGCTTTGACCAAATGAACCCCTGTCCATCTGTATGCAAGTATGTGGCGTGGTATCCCGCACACCTTCGCCTAATCTGCCTTCATATCGTGCAATCACACGCCCGGGTGAGTTTTTCGTTAATCACCCGGGCGAGGTGGCGAGGGCCGCTTTGCGACCTGTCCCTACTTCCGCCCTCTCAACACTGCCCCGTGTACACTGTCCATCCTGCACAAACACAGTACAGTACACGTATCATAGAGAAAAGATATGATGGACACTCGACATACGTTCGCATATATTTGCTTATTAAGACAAAAACAGTACATTATGATACAAGTTACGACAAATTTTTCATTAAATTAGAATACAATCTCCTCATTTTTATACTCTAAACATCTTGGAAGATAGGTATACAAAAGAGTCTGAAGGCTATTTTAAGAGGAATTAAATAAATCCATTGTTTCAGAAATTTCATTTAACTGCACCATTCTTCGCGTACCGCTATGTTGTGATGTATGGTAATAAGTTGAATATTTAAGCGTTAGATGGCGCTAGTCATAAAGTTTACTTCAGAGTCCGACAGATGTCGCTAGAGTGTACCAATTACCTGTGGGATGTTATTGACAGGCAACAAGCTTCTCAAACCAGAGAATTATCAACCCTCGGGTAATGAACAGTGTAGCTAGATCCAGTATATGCCAAGGATTCCAAGAGAAATGGTATACCAATAGAGTTATGAATTACATTGAAACGTAATGCAAGATTTGCACAACATCTGGTTCCTAGGCTAAATGTATCTGTCGCCTCAAGTAAGTCTATATGGTGCATGACCATCGGATAAGTTCCATGCGTCAGTATATAGACGTACCAGAGGTTTTTTGTTCTGGATTTGCTACAGCATACTTATATTTTTAGTTTGGTACGGAGTCCACGCATCATTAGCATGCTTCTTATGACGCCATCAAACATGGATGTCATTGCATCTTGGTCATTTAACTGTTGACATCTTCTGATGATAAACCAGGAGTGTGTAGCATGCTGGACTAAACCGTGGCATGTGGTAGTCAATGATATACACATTTCAAATAAAGAATTAATAATTAATAAAATAATATTAATATCTACTTTATCACTTGTTTGATAAGGTTATCAGAAATATTTATCACTTCTAGTTTTTAAAAATAAACTAATACAATGTTACGCATTACTCAGGAATACAATTTCAAGGTTATGTTGGTTTTATAGGCCATGTAGGTTATGTACGATTTGTAGGTCATTTGGGTTATGTCAGTTCTGTATGGCATGTAGATTATGTAAGATTTATAGGTCATGTAGATTATTTATTTATTTATTAATTAACGGACATCGTCCAAATTACAAAATAATAACACGAATACAGTAAAATGAAAAATACAGGAGTAGACAAAAGTACATGAAAGCAAAGACATATGGTAGATATAATATAAGAAAATAAAGTGACAAGTCGAATCAAGTCAAGACTACGCCGTGGGTCAGGACCACAGGACACTTATAATATTCCGTCACTTGTTTAGCGACCGGCAAAAATCATTCAGACTTATCCCAAAAAAGTTAAGGTTTTGACTTGAGTTGACCAGTCCACACATTCTGGACAATGGTGAATAATATCCATAATTTGTCGAATGATGATTGAGGAAGAGCAGTTCATTATTTATAAGTCTGTGCGGGGGGATATTGAAGGGAATGAGTTGAAGTAGAGTAGGTGAATCAATAATAACATTTGTAATTTTGAAGAAGCAAATGAGATCATTTCTTTCCCGACGGACTTCCACAGGAGAGAGGTTTAGAGTTAGTTCAATTTCATCATATGAGTATTTGCCTTTTTCTAATCCTAGCCTCCTAGCAATCCCTCTTAAGAACCGATGTTGAACAGATTAAATGCGTCGAATGTGGACAGCATAAAAAGGAGACCAGATAACACAAGCATATTCAAGATGGGGGCAAACCAAGTTCAAAGTTTCTAAGTTTGATGTATTATGTAGGTTATAGAAGTTATACAGGTCATACAGGTTATGTAGATTTTGTAGGCTATGTAAGTAGATTGTGCAGATAACTTGGAGTACAATAGGATTGTTTGTTATATGCTGGTATTATTAGTGCCGACTGTTCGTGAAAATTTGAGCGATTGACACTAAACCAAAAAGTAAATCGTGCGTGAAAAGAAAATCACTGTGTCATCTTACGATTTCTGTCTACCTTGTGTAAATCTAAACGACCGGATCACGACGAACGAATCAATTGCAGAACCGTCAAAGTGTTTTTCGTATTTGGATATTTTTGATAGGTTAGAGGTCTCAACCAAAATATTCAAATTATTAAACGTTCTAATTTCGGCCGTTGGTTTGTCCGTGAGTGATTTCAATTAGATCAAAGAACTCAGATTTAATAAAAATTAAGTGTTATTTTTTTAATTTTAACTAATTGTGAAAAGAATGCAGACAAGCAATAAAGTACCTATCTGTAATTTTTTTCGACAGATAATTATTTGAAATGAAATGTGTATTTCTTTGGTTTAAAATTCAAGTGAATTCAGATTTGAGCATTTTCAAGGATCTGATATTTATCCAGCAAGCAATTATCAATCGTACAATTATAATATCCCGTAATTTTTCACGGTTATGCGCTATTAAATACATAAAAACAAATAAATATAATATATAATTAAGAGAAATCAAATATATCGTGCGTAGTCGGGATACACGCCAAACGCGCGCCCAACATTTGTTCACAGTTGACATTTGTCACATGAGAACGGGTCGCTTCTACGATTCGTTCTTAAGTTCAACAGCTCGGCTGTGGAACGAACTGCCGGCCTCTGTGTTTCCTCCCTCCTACAACATGGGACTCTTCAAGACCCATGTTCACTCCTTCCTCTCCACAAAAAGACCCTCCACACAGCATTGCCAAAGATGACATAGGCCCTGAGGGAAATTATTTTCTTCAGGGCCTCCTGTGTGGAGTTAATAAAAAAAAAATAAAAAAAATATCTAATTGATTGCTTTTTATTTGACTGCCTAGTGTTTCTAAGGACCGGTTGTTTCGGAGAATTTGAATAATTCATCAAATTTCAACGTTAATTTGCGAGTTCTGTGAAAGTCCTATTCAAGTTCTGATATTATATCATTATAGGCTAGTTGCCTGACAGAACTGAAATAATAACAGAACTAGAAAATATCTTTCACAGAACTCGCAAATTAACGTTGAAATTTGAAAAATTGTTCGAATTCTCCGAAACAACCCGTCCTTAATGTTCATATTTTAATTTCGAATTAATTTCAAGCAATTTGACGCCCTCCGTTGTCGATGGGTATGGACTATTCGGTGGTCGTGGTTTAAAGTCCGACGTGCGAAAGTTAATTGTATTAGTTTATTTTATGTTATTTGGTATTTACTCTTCAAAAAAATATTAAGTATATTTGGGGCATGTTCCAGAGTATACTCAGTATTGTCATGAATTACAATTTTTAAAATGGCTTTAGCCAGTCAGCTACTTCCCCTCCTTCCTCTTCCCAATCTCTTTTTTTCCCTTTTGCCTTCTACATCCAGCCTCCCAACATTCTCCAATTGGGGATGCCATACTCTCATTGGCTCCAGTCGATTGGAACTCTTGTGCGGTATTCACATAAAAACATTATTAAAAAAAATCCATTAGCTGGATTTTTGTCCAGATTAAGTTGTGATGCGGCCATAGTGCGGCGGTGGCGGTGTAAATAAAAGTAGGAGAACTGGAATCAATTCAGGAGAAAGTAATAATGATTTATTCAGTCACGTGGTTGTGACACCGTCACGTGCCAGGTAATTGGACAACCCGTAATCATAGATGTTCAATATCACGACTTAGTACTGATATATCTGCATGCATGAATACATTTTTTTACAATAGTCAACTCCGATAATGTGGGCGGACAATGTTAGGTTGACGTATGGGTGTTTTTAATATGATGGATGTTGTGCTGATTTTGTTGCAACCCGGCTTTCTCCGAGTTTCAATAAACGTTTTGAAAATGTTTGTCCATCTCATTTAACAGTATCAAAGCTCCATCATAACCCTGTAATTAATATTATCAGTCAAAATCAAATAGCATTCTTGTTTGATTTAAGCGAAACCTGTTCGGCGATAAAAATATTAAGAAATTGGTTTATATATTATTATTTTTAATGTTGTAATGTTTATTTTTCAGGTAAACAAAAAATAGCAATTAACTTAGCAAAATAAAAACATTGTTGAATAAAAACAATTACCTACATGTACATTTTTGAGAAATTTTTTAGATTTTGCAAATGTAATTTCAACCATAAATACGATTTTTCTTGAGTGCACCTCACAAGATCGCCCTTTTTTGTAAAGTGTACAGACATATTACCACTTGCCACGAGGTTGGGCAGCGTTGTGAGGAAGGTTAAGGTAGGGGTTATAAGAAGGGATTCATTAATGCATGTCTTGAAGAGGACCGGATTATATAAAGAGGGAAAAACAGATGCCGGTAGCTCGTTCCACATACGAGCCGACTTACACAAATAAGAGTCAAAAATAATCAATTCTAGCAGTTAAAACCCCGGTCTGCCTGCGGCTAGTAGTTTTGTCAAAAAATTACGTTCGAAAATTGTCAGAGATGTACACGAATTTGGGTTGTTAAGTTTTAACCCTAAAATATGTATGGGCGTGAAAACTTCAACGGTTGTTTTTTTTTAAATAACAGAGGACGCCACATCCGTTTACAAAAATACAAACTGCACATTCATTAAGATAATAATACTATTAATATTTCACATAATCAATAAAACAATAAACATAATAATAACAACAAGATAATCTAAAAAAATATGGACTACAATAATAACAGCAAAGATAATTATAATAATAAAAGAAATAATGATAAAAATAAAATAATAATGATACACAACAACAGGATAATCAACGAAAAGATTTGCAAGTGGCTGAATTTTCAACTGTGTGTGAAAGAAAAAACCTGTCCAGTCAAAACAGAATTACGAGAATGGTATTGGAACATACAATATTAAATTTTATGTACGTGCTACGTGCATTGAGATAAATGTGTAAGAGGAAAAAGTACAGGGATACAAGAATTTAATTTAAATCTCAGTTCAACTTTTATGACGCCGCTGTTTCGTTGTAGAACAATTGCAAACTAACATGATATAATATTATTTACCTATTAGGTACCCAACAGGACATATAATTATTACATTACTAGCTGTACCCCGCCACGCATTGCTGTGGCAAAGTCTATCTGTGCAGATGGTGAAACAATAGCGCGTGTTGCTTTTACGTCCAACAGATGTTTTTTTTTTTTAAGCATGTTTAACCAACGAATGTTTTTTTTATAAAAAGCACATTTGTCCAACAGAAGGCGCTGTTTTTACATTTTTTTCTACAATATAGGTATATATAAACACACGCGTATTTGAATGCAACGCTGTGGCAAAATTTCAAAACAATCTGTGAAGATCAAACAAATTTGAACAAACTAACATTTATTGGGTACCCAAGATAACATCATGTCATTAACCATTAGGCACCCAAGAAGATATAAAATTATTTACTTATTGGGTACCCAAGGTAACATCATGTTATTAACTTATTAGGTACCCAAGAAGATATAAAATTATTTACTTATTGGGTACACAAGATAACATAATGTTATAAACCTATTAGATACCCAAGAAGATATAAAATTATTTACTTATTGGGTACTCAATATAACATCATGTTATTAACATATTAGGTACCCAAGAAGACATAAAATTATTTAATTATTGGGTACCCAAGATAACATCATGTTATTAACATATTAGGTACCCAAGAAGATATAAAATTATTTAATTATTGGGTACCCAAGATAACATCATGTCATTAACATATTAGGTACCCAAGAAGATATAAAATTATTTACTTATTGGGTACCCAAGATAACATTATTTTACTAACCTATTAGGTACCCAAGAAGATATAATATTATTTACTTATTGGGTACACAAGATAACATCATGTTATTAACATATTAGGTACCCAAGAAGATATAAAATTATTTACTTATTGGGTACCCAAGATAACATTATTTTATTAACCTATTAGGTACCCAAGAAGATATAAAATTATTTAATTATTGGGTACCCAAGGTAACATCATGTTATTAACCTATTAGGTACCCAAGAAGATATAATATTATTTATTTATTGGGTACACAAGATAACATCATGTTATTAACCTATTAGGTACCCAAGAATATATAATATTATTGACTTATCGGGTACACAAGATAACATCATGTTATTAACCTATTAGGTACTTAAGAAAATATATAATTATTTACCAATTGGGTACCCAAGATGACATCATGTTATTAACCTATTAGGTGCCCAAGAAGATATAAATTTATTTACCAATTGGGTACCCAAGATGACATCATGTTATTAACCTATTAGGTGCCCAAGAAGATGTAAATTTATTTACCAATTGGGTACCCAAGATGAGATAATAATATTTACATATTAGGTACCCGGTTCACTCGATCGTGCCGTGTCTGATGACAGAGTGAGAAAGAAATTAGCAATATTTCTTTTCCGTGTTCAATAGGAGGCAGTACTGAAGTTTATAAAGAGAATTAGCGTAACAAACTCGTGCGTATTTCAAGGATGTACTACCGTACTGCCCCCTATTGAACACTAAAAACGAAATACGCTTGCGGGGTCCGCTAGTTTGACAATAAGAAATTTTTGTCACCTAATCCTCCGACAATAGGTGATTTAATAGCAAAAATACGCTGGTAACTAAAATCAATATAAATACGCCAAAGGGCTTGCCCACTGCCTCCAATGCAACTTGAACCCTTATAGACCTGGGTGTTATGACTGCGATATTGTGATAGTTGGGGCTTGGTCGAATTATGCGGGAGCGCATTGCAGTGCCTTGTTTATTATTGTGGGTACAGCGAACACATATTATATACCCACCTACCTACTATCTAAATGCAAAAACACAGTAATAGTAGTCACAGAGAGAGGTCGTACGTGAAGTCATCGAGAAGCATACCAATCATACGTATGTCCTTTCGTGCTTCGAATAATTATGGGTGGCTGACAGAGACCATTATTTATAGAGATTTGTTTTTGGGGTATTGTGCCATGTTACGCTACCTGGTTAAAGAAGGAGGGCAGATGTGTATTGTGTAATCTGATGGCTAGAGAAGGAGGTAACGCAACACGGTATAATACCCCAAAAACAAATCGCTTTAATGCTTTTGGCCGTGAAAATATCAAATCGAGACCATTATTCTATAATAATTAAAGGGAACTTTACATTACGTTATTTATTTATGTGAAAATTGCACAAGAGTCCCAACTGCTCCCAACCATCTGGAGCCAGTGATTGATTGAAAATTGGCTGATTTTTTTGAACACGTGTTCCGACATACGTTCGTATTTTACTAAAAGTTTATTATGAAAACTTATTCTAAAAACTATCAAACATTCGTTAAGGGCGTGCAATCCCGTTTTTAACCCCTCTTCATGGAAGCCGGAGACACCAATATAAAGATTATGTGCCACTCTGCATGCAAGGAAGAATTTTATTTTGTTTTAATTATCATCATGCTAAAAAATCATCCTTTACAATTCTATATTTTTTTAAAATTATTTTTATAAAAAATTAAATGTTAACTGTTAAAAACGGGATTGCGGGCCTTAAACAAATGAATTGATCAATTTTCATTAAAACACGAATGTTTTATCGCGATGTCGGGACACGTGTTTATAAAAATTCTAATATTTTCGAATTTTGTCATTGTATATAGGGTGTCCGGGGTAAAGTGCGCTAACTTCGGAAGGTGATTCTATATGTTGGTAGAAGTAAAAAAGACAAATATTTTTTTCCGTTATTCCAACTTTTTTTTTTCACTACAAAAATATTTTTCTATAGAAGACTACTTATTTTCCGGTACAAACAATTCAACATTTTAACCTTAAAACGTTAAAATTTCAAAAAAAAAAATCAAATTTTTGTACTATCATGAAGAATCACCCCTCTGAAGTTAGCGCACTTTACCCCTGGACACCCTGTATTATTAGCACAAACGCAGCTGCATGAACACGTGTTCCGATATATTTTGAAAGTACTAAATGTTTATCAGGAAGCGGTCTGCTATCACGTTTTTAACAAGAATTTCGTAAATCAGCAATAATCATTTTTCTCCGTGTAGAGAGTATCACTTATTTTTTTTAATATCTTTCGCCCAGGCTGAAGTTCAAAAACGTGTCGACACGGGATGTTTTCTTAAATAAAAAAAAATAAAACAATTTAGATTTTTATTTTATTAAAAGGGTTAAATAAAAATCTAGAAAAAAATAAGAAACTCGTTTATGAGGTTTCTCCAACAAATATTTTACGTTTGAAGATCTCTTGATACGTCCTATATTTAAAGAAAATGGTCCATTTGTTATACAGCCCGTATAAACATAATACATAAGAGAACTACAAAGTGCGGCATTAGACTGCATGAAACATGGCGTTGAACACGTCTGAAACGTCTGGAACATTCTTATCAAAGAAAAACAAAATCGAGAAGGGCACGAGTGAATGGCTGCCAGGAAAAAATAGGCGAAGCCTTCGCGGCCACGAAACCTTCGGGGCTTTTGGTATTGTATTGTACTGAAAAGGTACAACATAAATAATATTCATGTACGTTGGTTAGCAGTAATATAAAGATGTAAAACAAATGGGATAAGTAAAAATATCTTATATCGGTTGCTCCGTAAAGGTACATATATTATGTAGACAAATGGATCGATATATCGTTCAAAATCGTCGAGCAAGTTACAGTGGCGTTGTTTAAAAAGTTAGAGAAATTTTTAGTTATTGTTTGAAAACTTTTCCAAATTCCAACTGAACGCATCGCAGAACACACACACACCCATTGTTTCTGAAATTGGATGACATTATAAACATTTACAGCAGTTAATATACGAAATAAATGCCTATACCATCCAATTGTGATTTGGATTAAGTGTTAGGGGTGTTGACTCCAGTCCCCGGGGAGGAAGGTTTTATCCTTAGTCAAACTACTTTCTCTTAAATTGGCTGCATACTAGCTACTAAATTGTAAATAGTTGTATTATAGTTTCAAAAACTTAAAATTATAGTTTGTTTTTCACGGGTTCTATTTTTATAAATATTTAAACACATTTTCAGGTAAGACGGCACAACTTACAAAAGCATTATTTAAAAAAAAGTTATTACGAAATGAAGGTCAGCTGGCGCACCGCGATAATTTAATGCCGGCAGACGAAGAGTTAAAACTTTCCCTCGTAATTGAAGTTTGTTTAAAATGATGCCTGTTTTCATGACCCTCAAATCAATCAAGATAAAATGACGCCTATTTTCATGACCCTCAAATCAATCAAGATAAAATGACGTCTGTTTTCATGACCCTCAAATCAATCAAGATAAAATGACGCCTGTTTTCATGACCATAAAATCAATCAAGATAAATGACGTCTGTTTTCATGACCCTCAAATCAATCAAGATTAAATTTACATCGATGTTCTGCACTTGCAAAAAATATGCGATTTTTTTTCCACTGAAAATACGCATTTTACAATTTGTAAAAATAATTTGAAAGTAAAACATATTCCTATTTTTACACCGAAAAAATAATTTTAAAATGAGATATTGTATTCTCAACATTTAGTTATATAAAATTCGAAAAAAAAATTATTGGTCGCAGTGGGTCGATGTTTAAGGCGATGCACTACGTCGTGTAATATTTTAAATTGAGCCACTATCAATAACAACCCTTACGTAGAAGGCGATAAGGTTTAAATTCCCGCTTCACCATCCGTCTGTTTTGATTTATGCAAGAAAAAAACATGGCCAAAAAGTGCCTTTTATTTTATTTTATTGTTCAGGCATAAATTTTTTTTCGATCATTTTATAAATAACTTAATTTGCCACATTATACAATAAAATTATAACCGAAAATGGGTTCGTAAGTAGGAGATTTTGAACTTTAAAGCAGTTTTCATAGGCCTTTACATTCTTTTTTCTGGGCTTATAAAAAGACTAATCTAAAAAATACTTGATTATTTTAAAGGCCAAGATGTATTCTACTCGCAGTATTTAATTAAAGCATCTGAAACATTTCTAGACGACCAAATTTTCAAACCAAAAACACATGATTTTGCATTACAACATTTTACATTGCCGTTCAACTCTATAACAAAATCCCGAAGGAAATTGCTGTGATAGAAAATATTAATAAGTTCAAAAATGAATTAAGAAAATATGTCTATCTCAATTATTAATGTTTCTTTTTTGTGACTTTATTGAAATATTTAAAGAAAGATTATGTTTGCCAAACAATGTACATGTTTATATGTTTATAAAACTATTAGCACACACGAAGATGTGAGCTAACTTAAGATTAATAAATAAATAAATAAATAAAAAAAAATTACTACGTATGGCATCGCCTTAAATTTATAACTTACAACGAAAAAAAAGCTTTCGTTTGTGCATTTCCGAATTAAAAACTAATCGGAAAAGCTTTAATTATTATTCATACCTACTTTAGTTACGTCTTTTGACAGTTCGATATAACTGAAAACTCAGTACTGTAAGAAGTTAAGGCAGTAGCTGAACGACAGTAAAAAGCATTCTACAAGTAAATAGAAAGTGCTTCAATTTATTAGTGATTTAGAATGTTATATATTTGAAGAAAAAAGGTTATCAAAAACTGCATTCAAAATTTTAAAAAAAATGCAAGTGGTTCATTGTTAACTGGTTGATAGTTTCTAGGTACATTTCCCCGAGGAAACGGTTCGATGCCTTTGCAATTTGCCCCGCATTACATATGCACCCTTGACTTTCAAACCGGCCAGGGAAAGAGCACGAACAAGGGATGGGAAGAAAATTCAAACGAGTGAACTGCATTGTTTTAGACATTACACAAAAGAAATCACCAGACTACGTATAAACAGCGCTGTTTTATATCAAACTTTGAAATTATAAGCTTGTTGTAGGCCCGCAAATTTCCCTAATGATTGCGCATGAACTGGGTTGACTTATAATTTTTCAATTAAATCTTGAAATAATGTATTTTTTTAATATATCGTTCAAAATTTTACTTTGAAGGATAACCTACAATAACAACACGACAAAATATACTATTCCACCGCAACACACATAAGCGTAATTACATTGTGAACTCCCCAATACAACGGTTTCACACTATGGGAAACCAATACTTAGGTGATGTCGATAAATTTAATATTAAATTTGCGAAATTTGTGGATCACGTTAAGGCGATGCACTACGTCGTGTAATATTTTAAATTGAGCCGCTATCAATAACAACCCTTACGTAGATGGCAATAAGGTTTAAATTCCCGCTTAATACCATCCGCCTGTTTTGATTTATGCAAGAAAAAAACATGGCCAAAAAGTGCCTTTTATTGAAGTGAAACTTCTTTACGCGCGTTATGCATTTTCGAGGACCGGAGTAAAACCGACTCATGACCGTCACGAAAAACAATGATCATTTCGCTATAGGAGCCTAGCTAATATTATATACCTAGTTTAGGTCACTCTCCAAACTCAGCTTCGCGGTCTAGAGGCAGAGCGCCCGTCTCTCGTCGTGAAGAACCGAGGTTCGATCCCCGCTTAAATTATTTTTTTTTTCTTTTTGTGATTTTTTTAATACGAGGAAAAGTGATAAAATGCTCTCGTGCTGCGACTTTTAGATACTTTGACTATATGATATTTTTTTCGAAATATAGCTTACAAATCGAGCCGGTAGAGTCGCTCGGTATTTTGATTCATTATTTTTATTTTGAATCATTAAAATGACTAATCAAGGCCGATAACGCGACTAATTACCCTTGCAGACGTGCGTGACAAGTTTTTTTTAGTAAAAAACACAGCCGTAAGTGAGTTTTTCAAAATTTAGAAATGTTTTTCAAATTCAGACTCCATACGGGTATGAGACTGTTAAAACACGATAGATCTTTTCGTTATAAGTTCAAAAACTATATATATATATATATATATATATATATATATATATATATATATATATATATATATATATATATATATATATATATATATATATATATATATATATATATATTTTTTTTTTTTTATTTTTTTTTTTATTTAGTAAAAGATTATACATTTATATACACTATTTAAGAAATGTTTTGACTGCCAACTAGGAGGATTCCCGTTTTAGGACAGTCAAATTAGGATGAGTATTAACATTTTGATTAGTTGTTTGATAAGTGTAGTATTAAAATAATAATGAAATAATCGGTATATGTACTTTTACCTGGTGCCTCAGCCTACTAACATATTTTTTATAAATATGAATAACAAAGAGAAATAAAATATCTAATTAAACATAAGATTAACTGCTGCTTGAGTAGCATTCTACTTTAAAAGTACTAGGTAGGTACATATATACACATAATGATAAAGATTAGATTAGAACATAAAGGTATCTTTTACATGGTTTTTTTTTGTTGGAGTTTTTGTTGTTGTTTTTGGTATGTGTTTGATTTCATTTTTTGTGTAGTAAAAGTTCACTCTCCTTTCTACCTAATTGATGAAACCAATTAGTAGTCAATTTATGAAGAATAGCTGTGTTTTCCTTTTTCCAAGCATCAGGCATGAAGTTGTATAGTTTTGGACCTAAGAATGAGAAGTGTCTTTGAGCGAGAGATGTTTTAGTTGTGAGTGGTACAATTGGATTTCTCCGTGAGTGGCGGGTGTTGTGAGAGTGGTTAATAGATGGGTTGAGTTGGCGTTGTTCATGGGTGTTTAAAATTAATTTTCTCATGTATAGTTGTCTAGCATCCAGAACTCGGAACTCTTCAAATAGTGCATCGCTATGATGTCTAAATGGTTCTTTGAGGATTACCCTTAGTAGTGATTTTTGAGCTTTTAACGATATTATAACGATAATTTTACGAATATCATTATACGATTTGGACAGACGAATTTATGAACGTCAATAGTTTAATATAATATACAGCGTTCAAAAAAGCATTTTTACAAATTTCTAGACAGCTAAACGTCCCGATATTGTTACAGGCAAAAAACACGTGACTTATTAAACTTTGTAGACCACAGTAAAAAACACATAATTTCATATTTTTTAGAATTTAATACTGATGAAATTCTCTCGCAGAAGCTCAAACTTCCATTAATATACAGATCTATTAACTTCCTGCGCTTGATATCCCAAATTATCATCACCCCCGTCAATTTCCTTTGCTAAACAGGCATTTGGATGCCGCCTCGCACCCGGAGAGTGGGGAGGGAAAGGAGACAGGACCCCCTCACCGACTGATGTCAGGATTGCATTACCGCCCCCGACTCGCAAAGATGCCGACAATTTGTATGCAATGTAAAGAATTAAAAAGGCAATTGTAGCGCCTCTTACAAGAACCAATCAAGTCATATATTTAGAAATCTTTGAAAATTATTGTCCGTAAACCATTTCTTCTGGTTATGTTGTCATATCCTATCGGACGATGTGTATCATTAGGGACATCGTACAGACAATGTTTTTTTTTTACTTCAAACCAACTACAGTCATAAAAAACAAAGTTTTATTACTGTTGGGAAGTAAGTTAGCTAAGAGCTTCACAAATGCACTCATAGAGGGCAGTGCATAGAGCTTGCTTGGAAGTCCGCAAGATGGCAGCTAGTAGCCAGTAGTCGCCAGGACCAGTTAGAATGGTCCCAAACAAACTTGGTGTTTACAGATCTCATTTAGCCAGCTCCTAGTTATGTCGACTATCGAGTCACCATTGTAATACGCGAAGTATTAATAAATCCCTGATTTAACACAAAGAACCTTTAATTTAAAATCTCCTTCCACGTGAGTTGGAGAACTGTTTGTTCTGTTGAACAATTAATATAATACATATATTTTTAAACGTATTTAAAAATTTAAAAAGTGCATACAAACTTTGTTGAATTTACATTAACTAAGAAAAAATAAATAGTTAAATGCTTAAGATAAAATGGTGTTTATCCCTTAAATTAATTCAGTGGTTTATCCGCACTTTTTTGTTAAAAAAACTATGTAGCGATGAAATATGTTTTTTAAACTGCAAGAATCTTAAAGAAATTATATTGAAACTTTGACGTGGTTTAAATTTATCAACTTTATAAAAAAAGATCAACACTTTTCTCTCGGTTTTAATTGAATTAATCCTAGAACTAAATATTTTACATAATTCAAAGCACAAAAGAATTTTTCCACTGCCGGGAAATCGTTCTATGAACGCCATCTTTGGGACATCTGGCGAAATCTACCACCATTAAATATTTAAGAGTATTTAAATATCTATAAAAAAAACTCTTTGAATTTCTACAACCGTCAAAAAATATATTTACAGTTAAAGTTTTTTTTTAACCATATATATTTTGTTATTAGTTACATATTATAGTCTGTCTCTCAACCGTTTGGAGCCAGTGAGACTATGGCATCCCCAATGACTTCCCCGAGAGGGGAAGTAGATGGGGAAGAGAAAAATGGGGGACTATCTGGCTATTCAGACCTGGTCACTTCTGTTTCAATTCTGAACGGTGGTCTTACACCAGGGCGATACTGAGAAGCAAGTATACTATACATTATTTTAAATGATACAAATTTATCAAATAAAATTTACTTGCGCACGCCGGGATTTGAACCCGCGACCTTAGGCTTGCTAGTCGAGAGCTTTACCCCTCGACCACGGAGGCCGTTCCCTTCATTTTTTCAACATTAACTCCCACACAGGGGGCCCTGAGGAAAATATTTTCCCTCAGGTCCTAGGTCATGTTTGATGACGCTGTGGGTCTGAGGGTCTTTTAGAAGGAGTGAACATGGGTGTTGAAGAAACTCGTGTTGTAGAGAGGAAACACAGAGATTTTTGCAGAAGCGACCCGTTCTATGTGGTAAATGTCAACCTTATACATATGTTGGGCGCGCGTTTGACGTTCTCGACTATGCACCGATGCCGAAGGATTCAATGACGGATGCCAATCGGAGCATCTTTCATTGTAATACTGGTAGAATAAGCACAGCATTCTTACTCGACGCCTGTAGTTTAGAGATTGCAATCCATTATTTGTGTATTATGAAAAATCGCGCGGGCATAATCTTAAAATACGTTTAATTTTTTATAAAAAATGTTCACCTACTCAAATAATTTTCAAGTCGTACTGTTTAAAGCTATATTTGATAAATAAACATGCATTTAAGTATCATTTTTTTTTATTTATTTTAATATTATATAGGTACGTAATTTTAACGTCCCTAACACGAATTTCGATAAATGCAAAAAATTTAACTGCGCGTTCGAATTTTTTTTTAACTCAAAATTTTGTGTACCTACTTAATACCAATGTAATCATTTTTATCATGAATCAGAAATCAGAACACAAATATACACCTTATAATAATCAGTACGTGATAAGATCCGAGTGGGAATTAAATCTTCAAACCTCGACTTTCCACACCAACTCCTTCAATTCCGCAATCACGCGTCTTATTCAGTAGTGAAGTAACTTATCGACTGCTCCTCGGCTGAATGCAATCGGTAAACAAAAGGAAGCGAACCTACAGACAGCCCCTCGCGAAGGATGCAAATCAAGTAGTTTAACATTGCATGGGATTTTCGATTTCTTCTTTTCGCTGCTTCTTATTTATTGCCATGTACTTCTTCAGAGTGATGAAATAACTAAAGAGGACAAGTTACAAGAAAAGTAAACTTTTGGAGGTTAAAAACAATTTGGACATATTCATATTGGACACATTAAATATTACGACATTTAAGTAGTTTAGTCAGAGTAGTTTTTGTGGGTGTTTTTTCCGGTACCCCCCCCCCCCCCGGCAGTATTTTTATAAATGAAAATGTTTTATTTTAATTTAAGTAGTATGTTAGTATTTTTAAAAAATAAGGTACCGAATTTGTTAAAGTTCATAAAAAACTTTTGTCCCAAATCTGGTTAAAAAAACTCGGATTTTGAATTTAAGTGCCATTTTCAAAATTTATCCTGATGTTTCAAGAATTCAGACGAGCGATAAAGTACCTACCTACAACACTATTTAATTATATACTTTAAAGGTGTATTTCGTTTGTTTAAATTTCTTGGTAATTTTAGAAGGGTCTCCGCTTTTTAGCTAACATGCAATTATCAATCCTAAAATTATAATATCACGTAATTTTTACGGGTCTGCGATTTGACTGGACCACTTTGCGTATCCTCTCTCTGTAAATTTGTGTGTGTGTTCCGTGTCCGATCAATCCTGTCAAGATGGTAGCAATGTTTGATAGTACATAATTTATTCCGCTAGAGCGCACGAGTGTTGCGACTGTTGAGAACTGTTAAATGTTTCGTCTCACGTTTTAAGTATAAATAAACAAGCACGTTGAATTTTTAGATTAGTTTAATTTAATATCCTAGAGATGCTTCTATAAATAAAAATTCGTGGTTAAAAACAAAGTAATTGTTTTGCGTTCTGTACTAAAATATACTATTTACCTAAAATCATACACGTACCGATTATATAATACAGAAATTAGCATAATGTATCATTGAACCCACTTCCGTGTATTAGTCTAAAAATAAATTTATTAATGGAATCGCACAATAGGTGAAGTATTAAGAGAACTACAGATATGTCCGGATGGCCGAGCGGTCTAAGGCGCTGCGTTCAGGTCGCAGTCCACTTAGGTGGGCGTGGGTTCGAATCCCACTTCTGACAAATTTATTTTGCTTTCTTTTATTCAAATAATTTTTAAAATAAGATATCTTACATCAGATTTTCTTAATTTGTTAAAATAATTTTAAAGTATTTATTTAATTTGTAAAGTATTTCAAAAATATAATTTTTTTATTATAAAATTATTAATTTTAATAACATCATGTAAAAAAATTATCTTAAATTGTAAGTTTAATTATTAAAATAAAAACTCATTTAAAATGCTAAGAATATAATTTAGCGAAAGAATTATTATTTTAATTGAATAAATTGCAAGAAATTCACTAAGCTTGTAAAATATAAATTACAATAACTTTTTTTTTTTAAATTAAAAATAATTTAATTTCGACAATACAGAAATGAATTTTACTTGTAAATTAATTAACATTGCGTACGTAATATGAATTGATGAATGAAAAATAAGATTTTTAGAAAGTAAAAAATATTATTGAAGAGATAATATCGTCAATAATAATTGTAGAAAAGTTATTAATATTTATAATCTCAAATACAAAACAGAAAATGTGTATAATGAAGCAGGATAAAAATTCAAACGACAAGCCAGTGCGTCACGAAAATTGTGCGACTCTAGTAGTCAAAAAGTCTTAAGACACATTTGTGACACCAGTTTTCATTCAAATCATTCTAGATCACACTTCTAAACATTTTCTATTAGAGGCTGCAACCTTTTAAGTTATATAATTCAGGACTATTCTGTGTATTATTCGTAAACTTTTTACAAGACATGGTTGTTTTAATTTGCTTCTTTCATCTGACAGCTGTAATGGCAGCGGAATCATCTCTTATTACTGGGTACTGCTACTGTTACTGGTTACTGGCTCCTGCTATCGGCTAGAGCAGGGGTTCCCAACCTTTTTGTACTCTAGAGCACATTCTAAAATATCGGTAGGGTGGCGGGCACCACCTATTTTTAATCGACAAACTCGGGGCAGCAATCGCAATCAAAATTACAACAACGCGGTTCCAGGCGGGGAATGCTATTTTCACATCACTCCTTGTACACGCCGAAAACCCGAAGTTAGCCGATGATCGCCGAACCGATCGGGACAGTACGAGCACGTGACTACTGTCAGTTTGGCTGTCGGGGCGATGCTTATTGCTTTCACTGACAGACAGAGCTGGCAGAGTCATGTGCCATGTGTTTTGGCGCCTTCGGCGTTCATCGGCTCAGTTCGTGGCGTTCGTTCACTTCGGGTTTTCTGTGTGTACAAGGAGTTATGTGCAAATAGAACTCTCCGTTCCAGGCTAGCGTGAAGAGTGCAGTCTGGCTCGGCACTAGACAGGTTGCGACAAGGAACCAGCAAAGGAACCACTCATACATACAATATCGCAAACATACGAACGTATTTAATAAACCTAGGCACTTAAAAAAATAAAACTCTAACAAATCGGCCATTTGGGACTTAGTGGAGGTGTTAAAAAATTATTTCACTGTCGAATAGAGGCGGGCTCATACGAATCGTTCACGATGTTGGCACGGGGTTGGGAAACCCTGGGCTAGAGTATCACCATTCATCGTTTCTTGGCAGAAACGTATTAATTTGGAATTTTTTAATACAGCTGTTTTATTTAGTATGCCGTCGTCTCTGTTCTTGGTAATTATTAATAAACCCTTCAAGTCAGTCAGTTCAGAAGTCAGACCTGTCACAAATTCAAGAATTAGTGAGATTTTTAAAACTTATGTCAATGTTACAGCTTGAAGTAGTAACTTTGCAGGCAGCTAAAAAAGAATCAAAGGTAGACGTAGTCGGGGACGCCCGGGGAATGATCAAGAAAACAGATACTTGAGTAGGGCCATGTCAAGCGTCAAGGAATAAAAAAAAGAGTATGTATGAGACCATGTATGAATGTAAATGAAGCAAGGATTGTGTGCCAAGACCGCGTCCGTCCTATCTGCCTTATCCTGCGGAGAAACGACTTGACGGTTAGTTAGTTATATTTTACTGTCATTAAATACAAAACATGTTCATAAAATTTTAAAATAATTAGGAGCCGACCTTATCATGCAGTATAACGTAAAACCAAATGCTTGATGTTATCAGTTATAAATAAATGTCAGATTAGTCACTAAAGGTGCAGGCACAGGCGGTACTAAAAGTTTACGCACTTTTTTTTTTTTTTTTTTTTTTTTTATTAAATTTAATATAATTACATTTAGTACAATATAAGATATGGGTAGTCCCACAAAGCTGTGACAATCAGCTTGTCTGTAGGTTCTACCATTTAATGTTATAACATAATACACATTAGCTTAAGTTTAAATATTAATACCAAATATAATGTTTAGGATAGATAAACGTTTTGTTCATTTATTAACCACTTTTTTGTCAGTTTAGGGCAGGGTTCCTCATTATTTTTCAAGTTAAAGTTTTCGTTAAATTTGTTATAAATCACAGGTATCAAATAGTCAAGTGTGTTCACTTCGTTTACAATCTATGTATTTTCATTTAGTGCACAAGGTATCCCGTTTTATCATAGTTATTTTTTGTTTCATTTGTTCTATGGCGGACAAAGCGATAGTCGACAGGTCCGGAGTGATATTTATTTAAGGCTCTGTCACACGGGTCGAAACAAACTGCGGGCGCTGTCCAGTTAAGCCCGCTTTTTATAACCCCTAATCCAGGACACTCTCGACCTAGGACCCTCTTTCTTTTACCGAAACACTGCGGAAGAATACTATGTAAGGATGCAGAGGAACGATTACAAAATGACTTTCACGAAGACAAGTGTTACTTTAAAACAACGGATTTTACTTGAAAAATATACAGAAAATTTGACACCAAATGTCGATTAAAAAAATGTTACGCCGCGCCGTTAATTAACTATCATATACTGTAAAAAATATATCTTCAATGCATTTCACATCTAGTGAAGAATGTGTAATAGAATCGTTAAAATGTTATTGTTCGGGCGCATATATACCGATGGATATTTTCAACAATTATTCCCTACCTTCGCGTCCTTGTAACCTTGTAACCAGGAGACGAAAGGTTCACCAGTACAGTTTCTACACCGCCTCTGAGTGTACTTGCATCCTCATTGTACTTGCATCCTTTATGTAACTGATAACATCACGCATTTGGTTTTACGTCACACAAAAATTCGTTCTACTGCATGATAAGATCGGCTCCTAAGGCGAATTGCACTGCACTGCATTAAATTGTAAACTTGTACTCCGTTACAAATTTTACGACAGTGTAACTAATGGTATTTATTATATTAAGTACTTACATATTACAAATCTGCTTTATTCTGACTGTATAATGTATTATTCGACTAGTATCATATATGGAAGAGCCCTAATAAATAACAAATTAATATTTTTTTAAAAAAAACGGATTCACATAAGATAAGAAGAAAATATGAATGATCAATTATTGTAAATTAATGTATTTTATGGAGTCACAGATTAATTATTTACATTTTAATTTAAGAGACAAGATTTCAACTTTATTACACATGTCATACATTATTATTACAAATCGGCATCGAAAGTACATACATCGGTCGACAATCTTATTCTTGAGTCTCGTCGAAAGTACATAATTAAATATGCCAAACGTCAAAAGTCATTCCACACGAAGTGGGTTGAACCACTCGTTATTCGAGTGGAATGACTTCGTCGAGAATCGAGGCCAGGTTCTCTACCAATTGCGCACATGTCGGCTTATTTTAAACCCTCCAAATTTTTCAATATAACAAGTATTTTTCATTCAACATGCTTATTAAATTTTTCACTAGAAAAACAACAGACTTAATTTTTGTAGATAAAGCATTGATAATGCTAAATCTCCTACTAGATGGCGTCTAGACATATTATTTAATATTTTTATTTAACTAAATGACTAAACATCACGCCGTTTCCCCGTAGGGGTAGGCAGAGAGGACGGATCGCCAAACAACTCGGTCTTAGCACACACTTCTTGCCTCATTCACATTCATACATCGTATCATACATAATCTTCTATTATTCTTACTCTTGGCATGGCCCGACTCGAGTATCTGATTCACTTGATCGTACAATGTCTCCCTCGGGCGTCCCCGACTTCTGCTACCATTCGCATTTGCATCATATATCCTCCTTGCACTCCTTTCTTCGCTCATTCGCTCTATATGCCCAAACCATCTAAGTTTCCCTTTCTTAATCTTAATCGTTACGCTTACATCCGCCTTGCACTCTTTGCGGATCTCCACATTCCTCACACGATCATACACGGTTTTACCACACATACGCCTCAGAGCTAAAAATATCCATAAATCTGATTTTTAACTACTCAATCTGCGGTACATGCTTCCCACAGCCCATGAAAACTTTTGTATGAATAATTTAATAATCTTGGAAGCTGATTCCAGATGGATAAATTAGATGCTAATTTGCACTTTGGAATTGTGAATAAATTTGATGATATTTTGACCCGAAACCGTATCGAAACTTATTATTTTTTCTTATTGAAACAAAAAATATTGTTTTTTAAAAAGCCGATGATATTAAAAATGAACTTCGATGTTTCGATAGATTTTAATTGAGTCAAGATATCCTCGGCTTGAGCAAAGGTTAATGTCTGTGGGCGTTCAAAACTTAGTTTATCATTGACATTAACTTTCGGGTCACAGTCAGCTCCGATACATCTGACCACATTCGTGTGACAACATTCGAAGCCAAAAGGAAAATATGTCACGTTAACTATTCCACATCCCACACTCAAAAACTAACTACACATAACATTAATTTTTCAGAAGGACGTGCAGAAAATACAAAAATATCTTTTCAGACGCCGATATTTTCTATTTGTCCTCAGGTCAATTTACTAAATGTATATTGGAAAAAAATAAGTCAAATTGTTAATTACACAAAGAGTGGAAGATACTATCAGTATCGCCATGGTGTAAGACCATAATTCAGAATTGAAACGTTGCTTGAAATGGCTTTGGCCGTGTTTGTTTACGAGATCTGAATAGACAGGTATTTCCCCACCTTTCTCATCCAGCATCCCCCCCCCCCCCGAGGGTAGTAGTAGTCGTGGCTGAAAGTAGTAAAAGTCTAACTGGCTCAAAACGGTTGGGAGCAGTTGGGACTCTTGTGCGGCTGCAAATATTTAATATATTTTTTTAACTAACCCTCTCTACACTGCTGTGTGTAAGATTATTAAGTTATTTTCTCATTTTCACTATGTTGTTTTTCTTTCTTTATTTTGGTTATCTTTGAATATTATTTAATGATGTAATTATTATTTTTTATGTGAGAAATTAGTTAACATTATCTATGTACATACTTTTAATCTGTGTTTTTTCTAGATTTTATATAAGAGGAAACTTTACTGGTTCAAGCAAACACGTAACATGTATTTATTTCATTAAAACTGTTTACATGTTTGTTTCTCTAATAAACTAAACTAAAATTATTTAAAAAAAACTTCAAATGCTTCAATCGTGTAACGTTAAAAGTAGTTCCGAAAAATATGTTATTCTTTTATGTAATTTTTTGATATTCACAGTTCGGTAATTATTATTTTATTTCAGTTTTGTTATATTCACAGTGCAGTGTTTCGTAATTCTTATCTTATTGTAGTTTTGTTGTATTCACAGTGCAGTGTTCCATAATTTTTATTTTATTGTAGTTTTGTTATATTTACAGTGCAGTGTTCGCCGTTCAGTAATTATTAGTTAATTGTAGTTTTGTTATTTTCACAGTGCAGGGATCGGTAATTATTAGTTTATTGTAGTTTTGTTATATTCACAGTGCAGTGTTTCGTAATTCTTATCTTATTGTAGTTTTGTTGTATTCACAGTGCAGTGTTCCGTTATTATTATTTTATTGTAGTTTTGTTATATTCACAGTGCAGTATTCGTTAATTATTATTTTATAGTAGTTTTGTTATATTCACAGTGCAGTGTTCCGTTATTATTATTTTATTAGATATTGAAGCTGCCTGTTGATGCTTTACGTCCATTTTCTATAAAATATATAAATTACAAGCTTTTGTATATATATACACGCGTATGTATTATTATTATTTATATATTTTTTAAAGAAAAGTAGTAATAAAAACACAAAGAGAGTAATTCGATGCATCAAGTCACATTTTCGTTTTATTCTTCTTCTTAAAGATCTCTTACAGATAAAAAAAATGTAAGACATTAAAATGATGGGTAAAATGCTTCAATTTAAAATTGTATTTCTTTAAAGTTCCTTTCGTAGCAGACATGAAACTGTTTGGTGCAACAAAAGCCTGACCACAAAAACATAGAAGTACTCGTAAGTTTTAAAGGATTAAAAAAATAATAAAGATATTTTTTTAAATATAAGTAATAGTGCTAATTACTTAAATTACATGTTAATTAAAATGTTATAATTGATAATCATTTGCTAAAGATTCTAAAAAAATATCAAAAATACAAAAACGATACAAAAAAAAAACAAAATTTAATCCTTTTACAAAAATGTATGTAGGACTTATTAATTAATTCATATGCAAAACGAACACCAGTTAACTAAAGATCCCTAATTATAAAGTATATTTATGTGCCTACCTATCACACCTAATTCATCCGAACTTTGACTGTCCTAACACGGGAATAACTTTGAGTTGGACAGTCAAAACATTTTACAAATGAATGAAATTCCGTACCATATAAATTAAAAAAAATTGATAAAACTTTAAAAAAAAAGGAAAAAAGTGGGTTAGGTTTTTTGTTGTTTTGGAGTAAATCGCATTAAGGACGGATACCCATGTTTTAGATCAACTGCATACGGGAGGCCCTGAAGAAAATATTTTCCCTCAGGACCTAGGTGATCTTTAGTTACGCTGTGAGGAGGGTCTTTTTGAGGAGAGAAAGGAGTGAGCATGGGTCTTGAAAAAACCAATGTTGTAGGAGGGAGGAATCACATGGAATCACAGAGGCCGGAAAATCGTTCCACAGCCGAGCTGTTGAACTCAAGAACAAATCGTAGAAGCGACCCGTTCTCATGTGACGAACGTCAACTGTGTAAATATTGTAACAAAAAGATTGCTCGTTTAATGAAATATTGTACCAAAATATACAATATGAAATATTTATTAGCAAGTGTAGAAATAATCGAAAATTAAGATATTAATTATGATATACATAATGAGAACAAGAGACTCTACAATAAGGATTAAATAATATCTCAGAGCGCGTGCAAGGTTCCATGGGAAGCACTTGTAGATTGGAATTTATATATAGTAAGATATATATGACCTTGTTACGTATGAAGGGTGCAATGTAAATTCAACGATTTGAAGTCACAAATTTTTTATAATGATTAACCACGATGTCCAGTAACATCAGCTAGCTAACACGTTTCCAAAATGTCGATCCATAAAATCATAATGTGGTAGGCGGTCAATCCTTTTTTTTTCAACAGTCAAGAAAGGTTACGAATAACCTGACAATATTTGAAAATCTCCTACTACCACCACAGTAAGCTGAAAATGTTGCTTGTGTTGTGATGGAGGACTTAGCCAGCCAAGGAATTGAACACACTACGCCTGGGTGGGACCCAAGCGCGATGTCAACTCGGCCACCGACCGGTCTAAAATTTTTAATCTTTAATTCCAGGGGTAATATTGAAACTGTTACAATATGTTGGGCGCGCGTTTGGCGTATTTTATGATTATGCACCGGTACAATGGCGCTAATTCCTCTAAATTCAATTGTAATACCTGTAGAACACGAACATCATACCTACCTGACGTCTGTGTTCTAAAGATTGCAATCCGCTTAAGATAGTGAATCTATCAAACGGACCGCTCGTTTTAGCACAGAGTCGAGGGTTTTTTCGTGTATTTCGAGGCTCGCCAGTGGTGGGTGCCAAACTCAACAGTGGTGCGCACTTGCGATTTGTACAGAGTTATCAGTTGTGTACTATTAAAGTATGTGCAGGCCCCAAAGATATTAGAAGAACGAGATATGCTATGTTGGCCGCCGGACCGTAGGCGGAGTACTACCTAATTAGGGTACTTTGAATACTATCGGGACGTGTACGCACAGAAATCTGTTCTATGTATTAGTGCGGATACCTTAGCGTAAGCGAAGGTGTGCAGTAGTATTGGTGAACAAAACCGACGACACTGGGCAAAACAATTCCGCACAGTATGAACTGCTCATAGCACATCTCGTTCTTCTAATATCTTTGGCAGGCCCTGTACAGTACATAATATGCAACAACAGAACAATCGTCAATGGCTTGGTGTTTCAAAATACAATGCTGACCAAAAACTAAAGGCGCCGTGAGTTCAATCATGACACATCATTTTATGCTTACTCTGCTATAGTAGGAGATTTTCAAATATTGTCCTAATTGTAAGGTTATTCTTAATCTGGGAAAGTTGATCTCTCTTAAAAAAATATATTAATAATGAAACAAAGAACTTAAATGCAAAAATTAACTTAAATTATGAAATCGTTTTAAATTTTACTACGGGGAGTGCTTGTTGCGTTTTACAGTTAAATAAGAGCTGTTTTCACTTAAGTGTATAAAAAATATTTTTCTTTGTTTGTACCATATAGACTCAAAAACCACTTTGCAGATTTCACAGAAAATTTCAATGTTCTTATTAATGCCAGAGGTGTTTATAGAAGGGTTGGAATCATAGACATATGAATATTAGTAGACCTGCCCTAAGTGATTAAAAGCGTATTATCCCCACTCCCCATACCGGTTCCATTGGAGCCGGCTGTGCTCGCGTATGGCCTCAAGTGAAATTTGAAAACGTGACGTCATCATTCTTGTGCGAACTATGGTCGAGGCATCATTGGTTCATTTTACGAAATAACACGGCAAAATGTTGACTTGTACTATGAAAACTTGTAAAAATAGATGTGAAAAAGAGAATAAACCCAATTGTCGTATTAAATTCCATATATAAGCATTATTTTAAGCATAATATGCTTCATATTATTATATTATTCATATTATTGAATATTATTCACATCGTATAATATGAATCAGTTGTTACTATCACATCAAGAAACGTCTGGACGCGAAACACAAAGCTGGTTGGTTGCTGGGAAGTAAATTATGAACATTTATAAAAGTGTCTTAACTAAATACTTAAACGAAATATTCGACTCTGAAAATAGAACCGAATTTTTTTGCCGAATTTGGACTTCGCAAATTTGTTCATAACGTGGCGAGTAATTTGCGCTCCCATGTAAAAATGTCTATTCATTCAAAAGCAGATTTTACTTTTAAGAAGTAAATGGTGATATTATAATGCGAGATGCCTATTTACTGTCAGATTGATTTATTGACGAATCACAGTCAGCCTTACTCCCTTCGTTCTTCAACAGTTGATTTTACCCCTCGCCATTATCTTCTCGTCTATTAATTCCTATGTCTGTGGTTGGAATGGTAGAAGAAGCCGGGGAGGCCCGAAGAAGACATATCTCTGCACTGGAATGAGATACGGAGTCGAAATAAGTCGAATTAATGTAGTTTTTTTAAAGTGACCGTTGCTGTTTCAGAGTGCCAAAATTTTACCTGTTAAGGCTATTCTATGGCAAAAAATCATAATTCAGTATATATTTACCCCGCAGCATAAATAAAAATTAGAACATAAATACAGTACTAGATTCACGCGCAATGACGGGTTAATAGTTCCGAAATTTAATAATAAATACGGACAGAGAACGTTTGAATACAACATACCGAAGATATTTAATTTTTTACCTGACACTATAAAGCAATGTAAATCTATGAATAAGGTTAAATATGTGGTGAAAAAATGGCTATCGGAAAGAAAAAATTACTTTAATATGTATGAAAAATTGTATGAAAAAATTGTTGATTTTGTAGATATAAGATGTAAATTATAACTTATTCAAATGTATATGAAACTTAACTTTAAGCACCTGTTGACAAGCCAATTCAATTGGCTTAGCTGGACTTGTTTGTTGATATGTATTAACTATTTATTCAATAAAAAAAAAATAAAAAAACATAAAATAAATAAAGGTAAAATGTGACGTAAGTGATGAAGAAAGAAAGGGGTGTAAGGAGAATGTATGACGTGAAAGTGAAAGGAAGAAGAAGTCGAGGACACCCAAGGCAGAAATGGAACGATCAGGTAAAAAAAATTTTTTTTTTAAGTAAACCATTTCAATTATTCCGATAGTATTATTGCTACCTTAAAAATGTACCCAGTTTTCAGGTACACTAGCATTAACAGCCTCAAAACTTTACTCCAAAACATGTATAAGATGCAAACAAAAACAATTATTATTAACTTTCACAAGAATAACATATTAAACAATAATAATTTCAGGTTTGTAGAGTCATATGACATAAAAGGAAATAAAAATAGTCCAAAAGTTGATTGAAAAATTAATCAATCTAAAACGCAATCAAACTGCTAAAACAAAAACATGGCGGTCCAACGACTCGTTCCACTCGGCTGGCTCCACAAAGGAAGACTCCCAAGTAATAATAGCCTTAATAATGAAATATTATATTTTCAGAGGAAGGATGAGAGAAATAAAAACGGTATGTTGCCTTTGAAAAATACCCAAACTATTTCGTGAAGCCTTGTACCCAGATGGCAGAATTTTTGGGACGCAGCGCGCTGTTGTCACAAAGGCTGAATGGAATCTCAAAGTAAAAAGTTTAATTCACTATTTTTTGTGTTCGTGAAAATTAAAAAAAAGACTAGTCTAATAACTAGAGGAAATAGTGTGCGATAGATAATAGAGGAAAAAAGGTGACAAGTTCAGACAGTGCAAGAAAATGTATAAAGCAGTCCCCGGCAATCATTTTATTTTTCATATTTGTAATAAGCATTTACTTTGTGGCTCGTCATAATTTACAATAAAAGATATAAATTTGTTTTAGACCATTTATCTAAGTTATCTAATCTTTAAGGACACAGGGGTTAAAATTCTTCACCGTAATAATAAAAGCAAAAGATTAGATAACATAGAAGCTCTTGAAATCAAAAATTCCCTAAATAATAACGCTAGTATATTGAATAACCAAATTAATTTATCGTTTAGTCCAATTCTAGATATATTTCCAGTAAACCGCTCTGTTATTGCTGGAATTCCCCCAATTACCCGTCCCCCTTTGTTAACCTCCCACTCAAACACCTAAATTATATTTTTTGTGTATATATCTTTGTCAATATTTTGTATCATAGGTTAGTTTTAATATTCTCCTGACGAAGGAAGGGTGCTTCCGAAACCAGTAGAGTACAATTAAAATTAAAGTGGTCTAAAACAAATTTATATCTTTTATTGTACATTTTATTTTTATTTATTTATTTATTCATGTTCTCCATGAAACTGTTATTCATCCATATATCATATTACGAAGAAGATAACAAATTTCAGGTACATGTAAGTATAAACGGTCATGGGGGCAGTTTTACTATTTTGTGATATGTCAAAAGATGTCAAATTTCGATGGTAAATGCAGAATTCTTAAGCAGTTGAGTCGCTCTGTTGACTGGTGCGGTCTGATAGGCAGAAGTCATAGCTTTCGGCGTATAAAATTACATGGGATCTTCCCATGAGTATACTCGTAAGACATATATAAGTCAACCTCTTTCAATATAGGTTGGATAAGTATAGTTCGAGAGATTTTAGGTTGGATATGTATAGTTCGAGAGATTTTAGGTTGGATAAGTACAGTTCGAGAGATTTTAGGTTGGATAAGTATAGTTCGAGAGATTTTAAGTTGGATAAGTATAGTTCGAGAGATTTTTACCTAAAAATATTTTTCAAAGTGCTTTCCAGTGTGTTGAAATCGAGCATTCCTGATAAGAACAAGGGTGGATACAGGAATAGATAATAGGTATATTTTATCATATATAGGTAACGCATAAACTTCTTTTGTACTGTTCTATTTCTAGGATACGATTTTGTTCAGAAGGGGTTCAAATAATGGAGCTATATTCCAGGATCTAAACGGAGAAAACTTCACGATAAAAAATATTGCTATTTTTTTAATTATTCGTATTTCTGTTAAAAATTGGATAGCAGGCACTTAACGAATGAATTGATAGGTTTCCTGATAAACTATTAGTAAAATACTAATGAATTTTCACGATGTTGGAAAACGTCTTCGTAAAAATCCTTACATTTTCGCATTTCATCATTAGATATTATCGAGACAAACGCAGGTGCATGAACACGTGTTTCAAGATTATTAGGAATTTACCAAAAGTTTATCAGGAAACGGCCTGAAATCCCATTTTTAACCGAATTACCAATAATTTGAAGTGATTCTTAATAAACCAGCAATACGTATTCTTCTACGTGTAGGTTAAACATATGTTAAATTTGAATTTAATTTTTAGTTTATATTTGACTAATTCTAAGGCGTCTGCCTTGAGGTATTCCACAAAAACAGCTCTGCATAATTGATTTAAATTAGTATTGCATTTATGATATTGTGATGTATGGTAATAAGTTGGGTATTCAAGCGATAGATGGCACTAGTCATAAAGCTTACTCCAGAGTCCGACAGATATCGCTAGAGTGTAGCAATTGCCTGTGGGATATTATTAACAGACAACAAGCTTCTAGAGACAGAGAATTACCAACCCTCGGGTAATGAACAGTGTAGCTAAATCCAGACTTATTAATTGTTACGTGAATAAACACAATTATATTAAAATAACCTTTTACTTAACCAAAGAGTTCTCAACACAGAAATCTGCAAGTAAAGTAGAGACATAAAAGATATTATCGTCGATCGAGAAAATCGAATCCTCTTCTATCAGAATAAAACGCCGAGATTCGATTAAAATTACATTAACTTATCGATGAAAAATCGGGGTTTTTCCGTTGAAAATCAACGGAAAGGGTTGACTGCGGATTCTTTATTGGAGTTTTTCAGCTTTCAATGAAAGTAAATTTTAACCCGCGGCGTGATCCATATTAAACAGACCAACTTTTTTGTTCCTTCTTAGTAAGAAATAAGAAATTTCTAAGTGAAATTGGATTATTTAATCATTTAAGACGATAATATTAATAATCCCAATGAAACAGAATATAAAAAAGTATCGGTCACAAATAGGTTGCAAATATATTCGGGCAGAACTTTGCGATCATACAAAAAAACAGCAGCAGTACTGGAATTAATTGAGGATAACATTTTTGTTAATTCTTAAATTTCATCTAGGAAGCGAATTCGGGACCTAAGCTTTGCCGAGACTTTGCTCTAAACACTAAGCTAATCCGACCCTATCCCCTATGGCCATATTTAATTGTATTTTACTTCGACTAAGAACAAATAACACAATCTTTATTTTACAAACGCACATTTTTTTGGCTGCTGTCTTTATATGTGATTGCAAGATGCTACAAGGAGAAACATCAGTACGGATTTTTTACTCACTATTCTGTTAAAAATGTGACCGAATCACCTAAGAATGATAGTGATACACTCAGTATTGCCCTGGTTATCACCATTCAGAATTGAAACGTCGCTTGAAATGGCTTTGGCTGTGTTTGGTGACCATATCTAAATAGCCAGATACTTCCTCACCTACCTCTTACCCATCTCCTTCCCCTCCCCACTACCTTCAGCCTCACAACATACCGCAATTGGGGATGCCATAGTCCCACGGGCTCCTGAAGGTTGGGAGCAGTTGGTACTCTTGTGCGGTTTCACATTTAAAAAAAATATATATATAAAAATATCTATCTGAACGCGTGTTTAACGCATGTGGCATTGGCCGAATAAATATAATAAAATGAGTAATTATTAATATTTTAAGGAACACGTATTCCGACTTCCTCATAACATATTCATTCGTCAAAGTCATCCAATCCCGTTTTTAACAGTAAAACGAATAATTTGACAGCTTTTAACAATATTTTAAATCAGTAAGTTTTCTCTGTGTACCTACCGGAATATAATTGCAATCTAGATAGTGTCTTCGATAAATACATCGATTTTTAGTTTTAGTATGCAACATCTATTGACTTTCTCAGAAGTCTAGGATGAATATTCAATAATAATTATTCTTCAATTTATTAATATATAAGATCGACTCAAATGACGACAAAGCATTGTCCCGTTAAGAAAGAGGATCTGGGTTCGATTCAAAGCTGCGACAGTTACCTTTTCATTTTCTGTTTCATGTTTCATTAAGGTTTTATCTTTTTTACTTCTTCGTAACTCTTGAGTAACATTACACGGAGAAAAATGAGAATTTCTAATTTATTAAGAATCTTTTAATTTTTTTTTCTTTCGTTTATTCTTATAATATATTTGTACACAGTTTTTTACATGGTATTCGACTACCATTGGTAATCAAGTTAAAAACGGGATTGCAGACCGTTTCATGATATACTTTTAGTTTATTCCTAATACATCCCGAATGGTGTTCACGCACCTGCATTTTCCCTGATAATACGTAATGACGAAATGCAAAAATAACACGGGAACCGACATCGTGATAATACATTCGTATTTTACTAACAGAAACCTGTCAATTCAATTGTAAAGGGCCTGCAATCCCATTCTAAACCTGATTACAAATAATTTGAACAGATTCTTATTAAATTAACGATATTCCATAGACATATGAATATTAGTAGACCTGCCCTAAGTGATTAAAAGCGTATTATCCCCACTCCCCATACCGGTTCCATTGGAGCCGGCTGGGCTCGCGTATGGCCTCAAGTGAAATTTGAAAACGTGACGTCATCATTCTTGTGCGAACTATGGTCGAGGCATCATCGGTTCATTTTACGAAATAACACGGCAAAATGTTGACTTGTGATATGAAAACTTGTAAAAATAGATGTGAAAAGAGAATAAACCCAATTGTCGTATAAAATTCCATATATAAGCATTATTTTACTTTATTTTAAGCTTATTCACACCGTATTATATGGATCAGTTTTAGAAACATATACTATCACATCACAATGTAGCGATTCTCAAGTGTGCTCATCGTTGTTTACTGGGGTAAGTAAATTATGAAACATTTGTAAAAGTGTCTTAACTAAATACTCTGAAACTAACTACGACTCTGCAAACAGAAGAAATTTACTTTGCCGAATTTGGACTTGCCGCAAATTAGTTCATAACGTGGCGAGTAATTTGCGCTCCCATGTAAAAATGTCTATTCATTCAAAAGCAGATTTTACTTTTAAGAACTAAATGGTGATATTATAATGCGAGATGCCTATTTACTGTCAGATTGATTTATTGACGAATCACAGTCAGCTTAACCCCCTTCGTTCTTCAACAGTTGATTTTACCCCTCGCCATTATCTTCTCGTCTATTAATTCCTATGTCTGTGCGATATTCATATTTCTCTATGTACATAAACAAAATACTTCAGCCGTTAAAGACATTTCTATGGCATTTATTATTTTATTTTTTAGAAATGCATTATATAAATAAAATCATCATTTGAGCACCCACAGAATGGCTACATCAGACGGTTCAGTGATCCCACCTCTGATGGGGCAACTTACCCGCACTTCATTCCGTCGACTTTAAACAAAATCACTGATCCAGCCCAATTTTACGCTAAACGGACCGGACGGGAACCGAACTGCGACCCTTTCGGTCAAACTACCCTTGGTTTATAGCAACAAACCTGTAGAGCATGGGCGAAACGATGAAAGATTGCAAAAAACGGTTTTGTCACGGAAAAACACAAGAATTTGCGCCAAAGTGAAGGTATAAAATATTAGGTAGGAACTTAATAATTTCACAATACAACGAAAAGATTCCAAAGTTACGAGTAATAACCAGAGATGTGCAAAATGGGTACCCAAAACCATTTGAAATGCAAAATGGATATGGGTCAAAACTTTTCCATTTGAAAATGCAAAATGCAAAATGGTTTTTATAAAAGCATTTCAAATGCAAAATGCAAAATACCTATTTTCAAAATGCATTGAAAATGCAAAATGGTTTCTCAGGTCAAACAATTAAAATAATTATAGAATTTTTAAACAATTTTGTCATTTAATAATGGACATCAATGAAGAACAAATTTAATATATTACATGATGGTAAATCCAAAAACACCACGACTTCAGATTATGAAACCACAAAAAATTTGAGCGGGACTAATGTTGCCAACGTAAAAACGTAGAAACTGATATCTAACATTTAATATTACAGCGTCATGGTCCCATGTTCAGTATTTGAATCAGTATTTTTTGTAATGGTATCACTCAATTGCCAGGGCTCCTACCAGGGAGCAACTTGACAAATGTAAATTATCTCTCATAGCGAGGTTGAGGACCGACTGATATTTGGGGCTTATGAAAAAAAGATGAGTGGAGATAGTAGGAAGAATGTACCAAAAAAGCATTTAAAATGGAAAATGCATTGAGAAAAGCATTTAAAATGCAAAATGCAAAATGGTTTTTAGAAAAGCATTTAAAATGCAAAATGGAAAATGGTTTTTATAAAAGCATTTCAAATGCAAAATGCAAAATACCTATTTTCAAAATGCATTGAAAATGCAAAATGGTTTCTCAGGTCAAACAATTAAAATAATTATAGAATTTTTAAACAATTTTGCCATTTTATAATGGACATCAATGGAGAACAAATATATTACATGATGGTAAATCCAAAAACACCACGACTTCAGATTATGAAACCACAAAAAATTTGAGCGGGACTAATGTTGCCAAAGTAAAAACGTAGAAACTGATATCTAACATTTAATATTACAGCGTCATGGCCCCATGTTCAGTATTTGAATCAGTATTTTTTGTAATGGTATTACTCAATTGCCAGGGCTCCAACAGGGAGCAACTTTACAAATGTAAATTATCTCTCATAGCTAGGTTGAGGACCGACTGATATTTGGGACTTATGAAAAAAAGATGAGTGGAGATAGTAGGAAGAATGTACCAAAAAAGCATTTAAAATGGAAAATGCATTGAGAAAAGCATTTAAAATGCAAAATGCAAAATGGTTTTTAGAAAAGCATTTAAAATGCAAAATGGAAATTACCCATTTTGCATTTTGCATTTCCATTTGAAATGGATTTATTTGAAATAAAGCACATCTCTGGTAATAACCATTTTTATACTTCACGCCAACAACATAAAATATACCTATCACTTTAACAAAATATGTCACTTTAATAAAATATATAACTTTTATAAAAATTTCAGTTTAATAAAATTTATCACTTTTATAAAAAAAAACACTTTAATAAAAACAAAAATCACTTCAATAAAATGTGTCACTTTAATAAGAAATATCACGTTAGTAAAAATATCACTTTAATAAAGTGAAGAAGTCCGAAATTACCGTAATTTGTCACAATAAGAAATTATGGCGAAAAATATTACTTACTGTTGTTCTTAAATAAATATTAAAAAGTAGTCCTTATAATTAAATATTACTTACGGTTATCCAATATATTAGTGACAAAACATACATATGTGTTTGGTTTAGAACTAAGAGCTAAAGCAAGTTTTTAAAAAATATTTCGACCGATTCTCAAGAGAAATGAAAACAGTACCTGTTTCATCAGATATGATTGGAAATTGTCTTAATTTTTGGGTTATGATGCCGTGTTGCGCTTCCTCCTTCTTTAGCCAACGTTTCTGACTACGTTGCAGTGTCTATAGTATCTTCAGGGCAGAGAAGGAGGAAACGCAAACACGGCATGATAACTCATAATTAGTCACGTAAGGGCCTGTGTCATTATAAATTTAAGTAGCCAACCAAATTGAAGAAGTGAGCGTTGCTCATGAAACATGTTGGTAATAAACAATAAAAGTGGTTAAAACGAAGTATTTTATTAATTTTTAATTAAAATGGTGCCACAAAATAAGTTTGCTGAGTTAGAAGAAGCAAATTGAATTCTTTTCAATCAAAATAATTGACAAATACTTTTTAAATGTGAATACCGCCAAGAGTCACAAATGCTCCCAACCGTCCGGAGAATCCCCTTTAGCCTCACAAAATACCCCATCATTCAGGTAGTGGGGAGGAGAAGGATATGAGGAAGAGGAAGTTGGGTGGGCGGAAGCAAACTATTCAGATTTGTTCATTGAACACGGCTAAAGCCATTTCAAGCAACGTTTCAATTCTGAATGGTGGTATTACACTGTCCTCTCAGTATCGCCGTGATAATTACGTGCCGCAAATTTAGGTACTATATATTACTAATGCACAGGACCGGATTTGACCCATCCAACTTAGTATTGCTAGTCGATAGCCTTACCCACCGACCCAAGGAGGCCGTCAATAGTAGGTTTAGCTATTATTTTTTTTAATAATAAGTCTGTAATCGCAAGGCGAATCGACTGTAAAATTATTTGTGAACTTTGAAGTTGACACAACGATGGTTAGAGATGGTGAACATAGAGTAAGAAAGGAACCCAACTTACCCCTTTGATGTTCGTCAACGATGTTGATGGTTGGTTTCACTCACAGGAGATGATTTATTTCACACGCAACTTCCACAACATCTGGGTTGGATAAGAAACACACTGAGGGAACCGAGTATGTTCACGACACAGTATTCTACCCTGAGTTGATATCAATAAAAGCAATGATCACAAAGAGATGTTCATCAAACCGGCTTCATCAATAAACTGATTTGACAGTTACGTTTATTGTTGTGAATATCACACAAACGTGAGTACAGTCGGATGATGACAGGTACTTGTAGATATAGTCCAGTCAGTGGGGAGTTTTACCTTGCAAAAGGTTAGGTAGTAGCGATTTTGATATATGTTGTTAAGATTGGGACTCTAAGGAAAAAAAAAAGTTTTCGACCTTGGGAGGGTCGAGCTCGACCCGCCATCTTGGATTGAAGGTGCCAAAATTTGTTTTTTTCAAAATAATTGTGAAGTGGTCGTTTTTACAACCAAATTGTTCAAGGCAAACTTAAAGACAACTAAATTACCTACATTTTTTGTACAAAGTTTTTTTTTGTAAGTCTAATAGGTAACGAGTTACAGTGGCGGAAATGTGAATATTTTTCTGAAAAATGATGAAATTCCCAACTTTGTAATTTTTTCGGGTTATTCATTACATAATTATAATAATTTTGTTAATTCATTTCCACACCACCATGCGGTAGGGAACATGGGCATTTTTTATTGTGGTATCCCCAGTAGGTCTACTCCACAGATATACCAGCGATGGTAGATTTCTAAATTATGTTACATTACTATGAATTATGTTACTATAAATTATGTTACTTAATAACAGTCTTCGTCATCAATGTCATCATCTAACTCATTGCCTGTGATACTGAGATTCTGGGCTTCCATTGACAAAATCTCTTCTTCTTCGTCCTCGACGTCCTCTGGCGAATTTCGGCATGTTTGACCATTACAGCACCCACATACAATAGAACACTTCAATCCAGCTTTCCTGCAGCTACATGCAACACCGCATCCTTTTTTACAATTGCATGAAATAAATTTTAATAAAGTCTCGGGTGCTGGTTTCTTTGTCATTCTTACTGGAATAAGCCCGTTGGTGTCACGTTTCCAGCCCCAGTTTCTGGATTTTTTTGGATTCCATACCATTTTTGGACTTGATGGTACGTTCTAAATGCATGGTACCGTGCAGTGTCGTTCGTTGGTGGCAAAGAGGCAAGATTGAATTTGCTTTTTGTTGTCGACTTTGCGAAACGTTTGTAGCGGACTTCTTCCAAGGTTTCCTTATCCATGTCACCCCTGTACAAGCAACAAGAAAGCGTGTTCCTGCAACTGCTATGTCTTCTGGTGTTGCATCACGTTGTTTGAAGATTCCTATCATGGCATTGAGTCTTGTGTCGTTTTGCACAAGCGAATAAAATTTTGTTTTTCCTTAGTTGAAGAAGGACGATGTTGTATCGCAGCCGCTAAAGGCATGAAGAAACAGAATATTCTCAGCCGCCTCTTTGTATTTCACACTATTCGCGGAATACAGTCTTTCAAAAGTTTTGCCTCTCCCGGGTTCGCGAAGATATATACTACTTTTGGGTGGTGCTAATGCTGTCAACAGAACTAGGAGATCAACGTCTTCGCCAATAATGAAAACAGCGTCATATGATGAACACAAGGGTATCTCAGTATTGACAATCAACTCATCAGCATCTTCTTCAGCCTGCTTAACTGTAAAATCATCCTGTATAAATTGCTTTGTAAGCATCGAAATCAGACGGACTTTGTTATTTTCATTGGCTAAAAATCGTTCTTGTGAAACTTGAACTGGCATTGTTTCACCGAAAAGAACATCTGCAGACATGAGCATCCAGGCAACGTCCTGTAACCAGGACTCAATCAGTGTTGCCAAGTCAGCTGTAGACTAGGATCCCACTATAACAAATCAACGTCATCGAGCACACGGATGATGCTATATAAGTATATTGTAACGTAGAAATACGTTAAAATGATATTGTGTAATATGTTTGTACAAAATTTATAAAGAAAATTGGGGTTTTACAATTTTTTGTCAAAATTTTCTTCTTTCAACCGCTGTAACTCGTTACTTATTAAACTTACAAAAAAAAATTCTTTCCAAAAAATGTAGGTAATTTAGTTGTCTTTAAGTTTGCGTTCAACAATTTGGTTGTAAAATCAACCAATTCATAATTATTTTGAAAAAACCAAATTTTGGCACCTTCAATCCAAGATGGCGGATCGAGCTCGACCCCCCCAAGGTCGAAAACTTTTTTTTTTCTTTAGAGTCCCAATCTTAACAACATATGTGAAAATCGCTACTACCTAACCTTTTGCAAGGTGGAGCCCTTTTTTATCCCCCACTGACTGGACTAATAATAGGATGGGAAAATTTCAAGGACAATGTTAAAGGAAGATAGTTGCGTCAACAAAGTCATAGACCAAAAACACAGAATTTTAATGATAAGAATAAAGAAATTAAAAAAATCGTTTTGCTCTATTAAATGACAATTTAATAATACATAACATTTCAACAAGTCACAAATGCTATGTGACATATTCTCGGTTTTTCTTTCGGCATAGGTCACGTGACCTCCGCCACACAGAAGGTACAAGTAAAAAAAAAACCTCATCACCAATAAATGGCCGCCCACACGCGTCCCTCCCTTCTGAGTGACTTCACAGGCGGTCGCGGAAAAATACAACACATTGGGGTACAACGTGGGTACAACATTAACATACCCCCGTCCATGGAATGTACCACGGAGTTTGCATGATTTTAGTTGCTAAAAATTATAAATCTGTGGTGGAAATAATATAATCTAAAGATTTGAAAAAGTTTTCTTTTTATAAGTTTTTGATTTACTTGATCGTGCCATGGCTTCTTCGGGCGTCCTCGACTTCCACCATTCTCTTCTGTATACCACATTGCTATTCAAAATACTTAACTCTAAATTCGACTGTTGTGAACTCCTGCAACTTATAAACATACATACACCCACAGTAACAACACGACAAAATACAATATTCTACAGCAGCACACATAAGCGTAAAGCCTACATTGCCCACTCTCCGATACAACGACTTCACACCATGGGAAATCATTACTTGGGTGATGTTGACATATTCAATACCAACTTTGCACTATACAAACATATGTACTTGTATCTCTTGTTTACTTACTTACCTACTTACTCTCTAATGTCATTTCACAATCAAATGCCACATATATTTGTAATTCTTTTTTTAAAATATTTTAACTGTGACATGTTATCATTGTTTATGGTATATTTATACCGTTGATATTAAATAAATAAACTTGGCAAGTTTTGTGGATCATTTAAAACATTTATTTCAACAATACTCCTAAACACATCATGTAAACCTACAAATAGCTGTAATTTTCTGTTTTTGTTTCTTGTGATTGTATGACTTGTTGCATAGCTTTTATCAATTTGTTTTTTTTTTTTTTATAAATTATTTTTATTTTTAATAATATGTTTACATGGTACATAATTCATTTTACATCTTGGGTCTTTTTACTACTCTTCCATTGAAAGCATTTGCTTGTGTATGGAAGGGGAGTGTACATAAATGTTGTTGTTAGTTAGTACTTAAAATAATTCATTGTACATAAATGTATATTTGCTGTAGTATTTTTTTTATAGTAGTGAAGGATAATATAATAAATTTTTAAAAAAAGGAAGTTATGGAAAACTAAGGATATTTGTGAGATTAATTAAGTGACAGTAGTTTTTTTTTCAGAATTTTTTTAAAGTGTCTCTTGACAGAGAGCAGTATTCGGGTTTTATCATTAATGCTTCTGATTTCTTCTGGTAGACGATTGAAAAAAGTTCTTCCCGGCCGCGAATAAACTTATTGGAGTGTTGCCGTCCCGGCCGCCGAATGGCGAGAAAATAAACGCTCTTGTATGGCGCGCCATGAGCGCTTCCAGTTTCTGCCGCCAGAGTTCCCGGACGATTTTGATGACATCGAGGCCCGAACGAATCCTGTCGAGTTTCTGGTAATTATTTTCATATAAAGTCGCACTGACTTTTGCAAAAAAACGCGTCCCGCAAGAGTGAACCCCGAGTCGAAGAGGCTCCGTGAAAGCGGCGGTCGCTTTTCGCTCGCCAGGAATTCGACAAAAAAACAATTGATTGGGACTTTGTAATTTGTAAATGTAATTTTATTCTTATTTTTGATGTTTCAAAATATCTGTCAAATTAAAACTATACTACCAACCATGTAAAAGCCCTCTGGGCGTTAAATAAATAAAATAAATTGTGAATATTTAAAAAAAATATACGTTATATCGACTTTTATTCAACTCCGTATCTCATTCCACTGCAGAGATAATTAAGTCTTCCTCGGGTGTCCCCGACTTTTTCTACCATTTAAACAACTTTCTAAACACTCGTGACACTAATAAGAACAAATTTTGAAATTTTCAGCCAAATCGGTTGAGTAATAATAATAATAATTGGAAAAAATTTATAGCGCCGTTTTTGTGAAAAATCACCTCAAGTGCGCTGTACAAATTATAACTCACTATTTAATTTTATTATTTACAAAGATATTCAGAAAAATTAAATATATATTATTTACAAAGATGAATATTATCTCTAATATAAATAGTATAAAATTAAGTCGTTATCCGTATCTGTATGTTTGTGCGCTTAGTTATTCTAAACTACGCAACAGATTGTGATTTAGTGTTTTCATTATCAATCAGAGAACTTCTTCTGGAAGTTTTATGAGTATATATATATATATATATTTTATTTATTTTATTTTTTATTTTTATTTATTTATTTAGTACAGGTGATGATACAATGACACATGTAGATAAAAAATACTTTGACTGCCCAACTAGGAGGAATTCCCGTTTTAGGACAGTCAAAATTGAGTTTAATATACATATATATATATATATATATATATATATATATACTCATAAAAAGTAGCAAAAAGTCAATGTTTTGTAATCAAGACGCAAAAATTTTTTTTTGGGCGCTTACATGCTGACGCTGGCTAAACCTTACGAGATACATAAAAATTATGTACTACGGAACTGTATATGTATATTGTATATCCAGAACAGTCCTACAAAAAAGTCCTTAATGGTATATGTCAATTTACTAAGGATAACCCCCATCAACGCCGGTTACACCTCAGCTCGTTATTATTATTATTCGTATATAGATATTTTTGTTATAAATAAATATCTACAATATCTGGAGAGCTTAGCCACTCGGATGCAGCCACGACGATGACGTTTGTTTGTTTGTGTCATGCCCTAGAATCTGGCGAGTCGGTGGCGAAGTAAGGCGGAGAATGAGTGCACCCTCCATGGAAATAAGATAGCTTCTTACTTCCATGGCACCCTCCCTTCAGCTTGCATCGTGGAGGCACTTCAGAACCTTGGTAGTTGCATAAGTTGCCTGTATGCATTGTTATATATAGCACACCCTGAGATTGTCCCATTACTCCACATGGTATTATGTCCACAGCAGTATGCCTCATAGAATATTTTTTTAACATCGTCGCCACTGTGGTAAAACCGCCTTGAGAGCATTCCGACCAGTATATTAATTGCTTTTTTTCATCCATATCTTCTATATCCTTCATGTCTTCTGTAAGGATAAGACCCAGGTATTAATTCAACCTATAAGGCCACAAGCAGTTTATTTCCTTATGGAGACATTGTTGCAATATATAGAGCTACTTATTCCGTTTGAAAACAACGGTGACTAAGTTTTTGGAACTGCACTGTAGTTACGTGAGTTTACGCTGTGCATTTAAAAAAACATGTTTTCGATTAAAAATTGACCCCATCGTTAGTTTTACTATTTTTTTTTTATTATTAATATCAATAGCAAAATTTGTACATTATGTAGGTTTAAAGTATAATATAAGTATATTTTTTGTATTTTTTTCACAGTCCTCCTCACTAGGGTTTCCTGTTCTGAGGCGGCCTGTAGTTTTTCTTAAATTTTTGTATTTAGTTTTGAATTGTCTTTACATTGTCTTCATAATGTTTGTAAGTTGATTATTACTTTGATCTCTAAGCCATGTTTTGACTTTTGTTTTAAATATACTCATTTCGTTTATTTTTTTGGTTTCATTTGGTAGAGCATTGAACAATTTTATAGCATGGAATTTATTATTTCTCTGTCCAAAGGATGTCTTCAAACTGGGAGTAATCAGGATATTTGCGCTTTTTGCCCTGGTTGTGTATTTATGTTGGGCAGTGGAGTATTCGGATATGTTTTTTTTCAGTTTAAATAAAATATTTTTTGAATATAGTTTCTGTACATTGTAAACATTGAAGTTTTTGAATATTTCTTCTGTCGGAGTTCTAAGCGGAACTTTCAGTATAGTCTTTAATACTCCTTTTTGTGCTATATTGAGCCGCTCTGTGTGAGTGCTCAAGGCAGACCCCCATCCAGTTATTCCGTACTCTATTTGTGATTGACACAAAGCATAGTATACTTTTTTAATATCGTTTATATTGAGGATATTGCGAATGTTTCTAAAGAAGTATATGTACCTGGTTAGTTTTTTGTAATTACATCTATATGTGAGTTCCAACGGAGATTATCATCAATTTCAATTCCAAGATATTTGATGCTTTTGGAGTGTGCTATAGTGGGACAGAGGCATGATAAGCCTTGATTTTTTTGATAAATTCCTTGGCATGAATGTAATTTGAGATTAAGGTCCTCTGACGGCTGCCCTCTGGCTGTTTTAGAAAATGTCAGATATTTTGTTTTATTGACATTAAGCGTCAGGGAGTTTCTTTTAAGCCAGTTTTGTAGGAGACCAAGTCCGTGTTCAGCTTCTTTGTAGGTATTTATCCAATCTTTTTCTTTAAATAAAATTACTGTGTCATCAGCAAAACTAATGATTTTTCCTCTTGTTTCTAGGTTACAGATATCATTCATGTATATTAAAAATAATATCGGACCTAGTACGCTTCCTTGTGGTACTCCATGGTTGATTAGGAGAGGTTTGCTTTTTCTCTTATTAATTTGGACGCTCTGTGTACGCTCCGTCATATAGCTTTTTAGTAAGTTTAGTGTTGTACATGACATACCAATTTTTGAAAGTTTGAAAAAAATAGTTTGTGATCTATTGTGTCAAAAGCCTTTTGTAAGTCTATGAAGATTGCCAAAGTTTTTTCTCCACTGTCTAAACTTTTAGTGATCATATCGGTAATTTTTTCTATGGCGTCACTAGTACTTAAGTTCTCCCTAAATCCATACTGAGTTTTTGATAATTTTTAATTGTCTTCTAAGTAGGATAAGAGTTGTTTTTTTAGTATTCTTTCCAATATTTTTGAAAATGTATTTAGTAGGCTTATTGGTCGGTAATTGTTTATGTCATTTTTACATCCTTGTTTAAATATTGGTATAACAATCGCTTTTTTGAGGGCTGTAGGGAATACGCTATTCGTTATAGACATGTTGACTAAGTATGTAAGTGGTTCGATAAGTTCTTTACAGAGATATTTTATTGCGTTGGTTGAGATTGTGTCCTCCCCTGAAGAAATATTTGATTTTAAAGAAGAAATTGTGTTTTTGATATCGTCAGCTGTAATTTGTTTAAAATTGAGCTGATTTCCTTGCTCAGGTGGTTCGTTTATTTGTACATCTTCATTACATTTTGTAACTTGCTTTGCTAGATTTGATCCTATATTTATGAAAAAATTATTGACGTATTCAAGTATTTGGTCAGGATTATCAGAGTATGTCCTGGGAACATTGTTTATATTCAGCACGTCAATTGATGTAACGTTGGCAGATTTAGAACTGGTTATTTCATTTATTATTTGCCACATTTTCCTGGGATTTTGTTTACAATCTACAATTTTTTTCTTATAGTAGGTTTCTTTTGTACACATAATAACTTTTTTGCAAATGTTTCTGTATCTTTTGTAGTATCTTAACATGTGTATATCGTATGGAATTTTTTAAAGTTTCTTGTGTAACTCGTCTCTTTTTCTTATGCAGTTTATAACATTCTGTGTAATCCATGGTTTAATATGTACATTTTTGTGTGAGATTTTCTTAGTAATTTTTGTGGTATTAGATAGTATGTTATTCTGAAGAAGTTCTATGAAATAATTCCATGCATCATTTGTATTGTTCATACTTTGCAGTTTTTTCCAATCGGTACATTGTAGATTATGTTTAATGATATTCCAGTTGATTTCTGTTTTTTCTGTTGTTAATGGTTTTTTCTTCATTTTATTTGACTTGTTTATTTTTATTGAAAGCATAGTTGTATAATGATCGGTTATAGTTGAATTAAATACAACAGTTTGAGTAATGTCTTTTGTTTTACTCATTATATGGTCTATGCAACTTTCACTGTTGTCCACTTTTCGAGTAGGAACATTTATTAAGCTTTCCAGTCCATGGGATGCTAGCATCTGCAGATATTGAATTCGCTTAGGGTGTCCATTTTCTAAAATATTTATATTTACATCTCCAATAATAAATATGTTTTTCGTTTCTTTAAGAAGGCAGAGTTCCTTGTCTACGGATTTAAGGAATGGGTCGATGTTTCTTGTTGAGGGCGATCGATAGATTGCTAATATAGCTTTTTCTTTACTGATTTTAATTTTTAAACAATTGGCATTAGTGATAATAATTTCTTCAACTTCGGCTTTTATTTCGTTTTTAATGTATATAATTACACCATCGTTTTGTTTTTTGTTATTCAAACTTGAGTAGGTTGTATATCCAGCAATTTCCAATTTCATGTATTTATGATTTATCCAACATTCAGTAAGTATTATTATTTGAAAATTAACTTTTAAATATTTCAATAAAATTTGCAATTCATCAAAATTTTTCCTTATGCTTCTTATGTTTTTGTGTAGTATATTGAAAGAGTTGTTATTTAAATTCGATAGATCATTTGGTTCCGAGGTTAATATAATGTCAGCCATTTTTATATTTTTTTCGTAATCGTTTTTGTGCCCTTTTGTTATACAATATTTTTTATATCATCTACATGTTTTATATAAATTATTTTTTCGGTTGGCATTCTTCGCGTCATTATTTTTCCATCTTTGAACCAAACGTAGGAGTACATTTTTTCATTGGCAGATTTTTTCGTTTTCCAGAGCAGTTCCCTTTGATATGGGCTCAATTCCTCTGCAATATAGATTGGTTCGGTGGAGATATCTTTTATAGCTGCATAATTAATATTTTTCCTTTTAGAAAGAAAATTGTCTCTTGTCTTTTTTTCCGCAAATTCCACTAGCAGTTTCTATGCTTTCTTCTTATGGTTCGTTTTTCTTAGAGTAGGCACAGCTTTTCAGCCTTTATGGAATGTACGTCACTGCCTCTGAGAGATTCATTATAACATCTCCCTATTTGTCGTAAGCGACGCATGTAACGGAAAAAGAGCTCGCAACGGAGCTTTCTGTGGCAGAACCAAACAAGTGATAACGTATACAACGTTGACGAGAAACTCCCACACGCACACGATAACATAAACAACAACTGTTAACGTATACAACTTTGACGAGAAGCTCCTACACGCACACGCTAACATAAACAACAATTGTTAACGTGTACAACGTTGGGGAGAAGCTCCCACACGCATAGGCTAACATAAACAACAATTGTTGACGTATACAACGTTGACGAGAAGCTCCCACACGCACACGCTAATATAAACAACAATTATTAACGTATACAACGTTGACGAGAAGCTCCCACACGCACACGCTAATATAAACAACAATTATTAACGTATACAACGTTGACGAGAAGCTCCCACATGCACACACTAACATAAACAACAATTGTTAACGTATACAACTTTGACGAGAAGCTCCTACACGCACACGCTAATATCAACAACAATTATTAATGCATACAACGTTGACGAGAAGCTCCCACACGCGAACGCTAATATAAACAACAATTGTTAACGTATACAACTTTGACGAGAAGCCCCTACACGCACACGCTAATATAAACAACAATTATTAACGTATACAACGTTGACGAGAAGCTCCCATACGCATACACTAACATAAACAACAATTGTTAACGTATACAACTTTGACGAGAAGCCCCTACACGCACACGCTAATATAAACAACAATTATTAACGTATACAACGTTGACGAGAAGCTCCCATACGCATACACTAACATAAACAACAATTGTTAACGTATACAACTTTGACGAGAAGCCCCTACACGCACACGCTAATATAAACAACAATTATTAACGTATACAACGTTGACGAGAAGCTCCCATACGCATACACTAACATAAACAACAATTGTTAACGTATACAACTTTGACGAGAAGCCCCTACACGCACACGCTAATATAAACAACAATTATTAACGTATACAACGTTGACGAGAAGCTCCCATACGCATACACTAACATAAACAACAATTGTTAACGTATACAACTTTGACGAGAAGCCCCTACACGCACACGCTAATATAAACAACAATTATTAACGTATACAACGTTGACGAGAAGCTCCCATACGCATACACTAACATAAACAACAATTGTTAACGTATACAACTTTGACGAGAAGCCCCTACACGCACACGCTAATATAAACAACAATTATTAACGTATACAACGTTGACGAGAAGCTCCCATACGCATACACTAACATAAACAACATTTGTTAACGTATACAACGTTGGCGAGAAGCTCCCACACGCGATACACCGTTGACTAAAAGCTTCCACACGTGATACAACGCAACACTTACTACAACATCGTATTGATTGAGCCCGCACATATAATATTTCCGCTTCAACAAATAATTGAAATATTATTTACCCTCCCGAAACAATGCTCGTGATTGCCTTGTTAATTCAACAAAGGCGGCGCAACTTTCAGCAATTGTTTCAGGAACAAATGCTGAAAGTAAACAAGTAACGGTACCTTGATACAGGAGAGATGCAAAGGTTTGCTTTTGCACGTAGTTCCGCCGGATAAATGAGGGATGTTATTTGTAAATAATTTCCTAGTAAAAACATAAATTGCATTTTTAGGATAAATCTGAAAAAATGAGTTGATTTTTCAGCAGTAATTCCTGTTGTTCACTGGTCTCATTTCATCCCAACAAATTATATTTCTTTTGTTCAAAAAAAGAAGAGGATCGAAAAATAAAAGAAATTATAATTTTTTTCCACCAGATACAGAAATAATTGCGAAAAGCCAATGGCAATCCTAATCCAACTATGTATGTATATGTATACTATTTATTGTTATCAAGTTTAATTTGTAGAACTCCATTTTAATTTTTTATATATTCAATAATATGATTAATAGATTTATAAAAACAGTTTATTTTTAAACAAGTTCTGCTGCGTAATTGTTATAACGCGTGACAGCTGTTTCACCCTTTGAAGGCATTATCAAACTGTGGGTAGCCCACTTACAGTAGATACATTTATATTATTTCTAGATAGGTATTTTAATTTCAATTACTGATTTTCTAATTGATTTCTGAGTAAAATGTTAGAAATTATTAATGGTTATTACCACAGTAAAGTTTCCCCAATTACTGTAACGTTTAAATTTGACTGAAGGTCATTATGTTAGTTATTCCCAAACGATGACTCATAGGGTTATTTTAATAGCATAATTAAGTACTTCATAATGCACTCATATTTGCACTAAGTTTGAAGATATCTAGTAGCAGCGTAATAACAATTACACAGCAGAACTTGTTTAAAAAAAACTGTTTTTATAAATCTAATAATAAAATTATTGAATTCATAAAAAATAAAAAATATGTATACTATGTAATCAAGAGGCATGTTGGAGTGTGTGTGTCCTATTTACTCAAAAAATACTCGACCGTTTTCGCTGAAATTTTCAAAGTTTGTTCTTTTTAGTGCCAGGAGTGTTTAGAGAGTGATTTGAATAATAGAAATCACGGACACCCTAGGAAAATAGAGCACTGACAACTCACATTTAGCAATGGCGAAGCATTGCCATGTCTTCTAGTTCAAAATGAAACTTCACAGATGTGACATTTGTTTGGGTTATATTAATTTTACTGCCAGAACACTTCAACAGACGATGCATACTTCTATAACTGGATTCCATCCATCTCTACCTTGGACGCTTCCCCCAAAATTAACAAGAATGCTTTAATCTGGTCTGTTGGATTTTTTTTTAATTAACACGTTGGCGTCGTTTCTCGGCAGGGGTAGACAGAGAGGATAGACCGCCACACAACCCTTTCTCGGCACACATTTCGTGCTTCATTCACATTCACATTCATATTATTTATTTATTCATGTTCTTTACCAATATACATCGGAGACGATTACAAATTTGAGGTACATGTAAGTATTAAAAACATATAAAAACGAAAATACGTAATTCTCTTCGTGTTGTTGTTTTGTTTTTTTTTCTCTCTCCTTTTCTATCCCCTGTATTTGTAATCTAGCATAATCTATTTTTACAAATGTATTAGTGGGTACCTTCTTCTTAAGTCTTACCTAGGATCTATGCTTATGTGTATATCCTTGTCTGTTTCTTTTTTTCTTCTTGTTTGTTCACTTAACCTCCCATTTTCTATTTGTGTACTGTTTTGTATGTGAAACTTACAATATTGATATCAAAATAATAATGTAAAATTGTACCTATTAACTCCCACATATATATTGTAAGTTCCTCTCGTCCTACAATGAGTTTTTTTTAAGTAATCGGGATTGCTCTAGCAAGAAATAAAATATTTAAAAAAGTTATGGGGGTTGTTTCACTATTTTGTGACACACGTCAAAAGATAGTTATGAAAATGTCGATGGGCAGTGCAGAATCATTAGGCAGTTAAGTCGCTCTGTTGATTGGCGCTTTCTGATAGGCAGAAGTCCTCTACTACTACTAAAAACGTCCATGGGATCCCCCGCAAGAATACTTGTAAGATACATGTAAGTAAACGTCGATCAATAGAGGCGGATTAAATATAGTTCGATACAAATTGGCTATAAAAAATGTTTACCTTAAAATATATTTCGACGTGCTTCCAATGTTTTAAAATCGAGCATTCCTGTTAAAAACAAGGATGGATACAGGAATGGATAGCACTATATTTTCTCATATATGGGTAATTTATAAACCTTTTTTGTAGTTTTATATTTCTAGGATATGATTTTTTTTAAGAAGGGGCTCAAATAATGGAGCTATATTCCAGGACACTGCGAATCAGGGCTTCATATGTGTCCCGTAGTGACTGGGTATAACACACCTTCAAAAAGTGATATCAAGTCATGAAAAGTGATGAAAAAAAACTAGGTTAAATTAAACTAGTTAAATAGTTACATTTGTAACCTATTTAACCTAGTTAAATAGTTATATGTGTAACCTATTTAACCAAGTTTTCATCACTTTTCATGACTTTATATCACTTTTTGAAGGTGTGTTATGCCTGGTCACCACGAAATGTCACCACCCGGTTCCTAGTTAAATAGTTACAAAGGTTACCTATGTAACTATTTAACTAGTTTAATTTAATTGAAATTAATAAAATACTTAGTTTTTACCACTTTTATTGTTTATAAATACCAACATGTTTCATGAGCAACGCTCACTTCTTCAGGGTTTTAATAATACTCATTATAAATAATAGACATAGACAATGGTGTCAATAGAGAAATAATAGACAACGGTGTCATTAAAAAATAATAGACATAGACAATGGCAACAATGTTACAAATACAAATGGAATACGTTTAATATTGAGTAATTTAAAAATAATTTTTGATTGTTAATAATATTCAACTTTAAATTGTTCCATATTGCCTCTCTTTCCCCTATCCATTCTCATCTTTTCTTTGTTGCCACTGTCTATATCTATTATTTTTTAATGACACCATTGTCTATGTCTATTATTTAATATTTGGCTGATTTATATAGCGCCGTTTTCGTGAGAAATCACCTCAAGGGCGCTGATTTATAATTAGTATTATTAAAACCCTGCAGAAGTGAGCGTTGCTCATGAAACATGTTGGTATTTACAAACAATAAAAGTGGTAAAAACTAAGTATTTTATTAATTTCAATTAAAATGGTGCCACAAAATAAGTTTGTTGTGTTAGAAGAAGTAGTTTAATTTAACCTAGTTTTTGTTTTATCACTTTTAATAACTCTATATAACTTTTTAAAGGTTTGTTTAATTGTCATTATCTTCTCATACATACTTTGCTGTTATTCTGAAACGATATAATTTTTTCAATATTAAAGTAAATAAAAATAGTATAGATCAATACAGAAAACAAAAAAATACATCATCAAATCATACCTACAGTATTTAATTATTATAATATATTTTAATTTTATTTTAAGATAAATAAGTAGCGTGAATAAATTTACAGGCTTCTGCCCTTATGAACACTACATTTTCAGGACGGAATATGACAGTTAAAAGAATAATTAATAATCTTTTAACTGTCATATTCCGTACATTTTCATGACGTCATGGACGGAATATGACAGTTAAAAGAATAATTAATAATCTTTTAACTGTCATATTCCGTACATTTTCATGACGTCATGGACGAAATATGACAGTTAAAAGAATAATTAATAATCTTTTAACTGTCATATTCCGTACATTTTCATGACGTCATGGACGGAATATGACAGTTAAAAGAACATCAAGGAGCAGACCTTTGAAGTTGGCCTAAGATTCTATGAATTAATTTAAACAACAATCAAATAACGCTCTGTTTCCAGTTATATGTTTTTAAATTCTGGTGTATATTAATTATTCAAGAGATTGCTCTGTGCAAATAATAAAATAATTAGATGATGTATTAAAATGGTTTGTTTGCGTTGAAATTAATTAAAGAATCAAGTTTATTTCAATATTTGTATAACGATGTTCTCATATAAAACCTTTGGAAGAAAATCCAAGTCGGAACATATTTAAAGGAAATCGTTACCATTATATTATTTGGAAGTTTTCAGCAGTTAAAATTATATAATCAATGAAGAAGATTTTACGAACGACTATGAACAGACAAAGAAATAAAAGAATCAACCCTTCAAAACAAAGCTTTTTAATTATTATACAACCGTTTGATTAAGGCGATGCACTTCGTAAAATAAAGTACATTTTTCAATAAAGCAAAAATATTTGACCAAAATTTTCAGGTTGGTACGTAGTGGTAACAATAATGAGATAGAGGATTATATTTGGGTGAGGTGACTAATTATTGCACGACCTTTTTCGATGATCCATTGTTTGATTAGGATTTTGTATTTGTTAATATTATTCGATTTTCTTGTTTTTTCGGGTAGGTTATCGTATATTTTAGACGCAACGTATTTGAAATATCTTTGACCAAATTTTGTGTTTGTTTTAGATTTTTGTATGAGTTTTTTGGTTTTGTGCCTCGTGTTTACAATATTTTGGGTATTTTAAAACAGATGAGTTAAGATAGTTTTTCTGTAAATTTGTCGAATATCTAATACATGGAATTTGTAGAATATATCTGCAATACTTGTTTCTAAGGGAACTTTAAGAATAACTTTCTGAATTAATTTTTGTGCCTTCGATAATGAATCTATAGCTGATAGTGTCGCACCTCCCCATGCGATTATTCCATACTCAATGATAGATTGACAAAGAGAGTAATAAACAATTTTCATAGATTTGGAGTCTAGTATGTTTCTAATGTTTTTGAAGAAATAAATATGTTTTCTAAGTTTATTCGTGATAAGTAGGCAATGTGTATTCTACTTAAGATATCGATCAAATGTAAGACCACGGTATTTGATATGGTCCGTTCGATCTAGGCAAGGACGTTGACAGAATGTATCGTGAGTAAAAGAACATGCATGTACTTTTATTTCAACATATTGATTAGGTTGGCCAACGATATTCATACTAAAAGTAATGTATTTTGTTTTGGAAGTATTTAGTGCAAGAAAGTTAATATCTAGCCATTTTTTAACAGAGTTTATTGATTTCTCAGCCATTTTGTATGCGTTTAACCAAGTTTCTGATTGAATGAGTAGCACAGTATCGTCAGCAAAACTTACAATTTTTCCATCTATCGTTAGGTTACAAAGATCGTTTATGTAGATGAGAAACAAAGTAGGGCCTAAGATGCTTCCTTGAGGAACTCCGTAGGTTTTAGGGAGGGGTTGGCTGAATTTGTTTTCGATTAGTTAAATGAGTATAACTCACTCACCAAGCACAAGAACCAGTTTCTTTGGTGAGATTACGATTATAAATATATTTTGTACCGATATGTAATTTATATAACACCACTGTACCCACTTATATAAATATAAAATAAAAAAAATTAAAAATTAAAATTAAAAGCCTGAATCTATTCGGGTATCCAGAATTTTTTTTATGCTACTTGGCAACATGTTGAACAATTTGGGCACGTTATATTCTAGGGTTCGCTGTTCGTAATTATTGCTATATTTTGGAACAAGCATATCTTCATTCTTTGTGAATCTAGTGTTGTGTTCATGTTCCAATATCTTTTTATATTCATAGTCAATTGTATTGTTTTGTAAATTTTTCGTTTTATATAATCTTTTGTTTTGTATAAATTGTTTAATTCATATTCCCTTCTTGCAAATTTAATTTACTTATTCCATATTATGCTGTCTCAGTAGAGGTAAAGTCACACGGAGGAAATCCATAATTGGTTTCATTTTAGCCATATAATACTTATTTACAAAGTGATTAAATGTAAACCGTCGATTTCCCGAAAATTAATAAATAAATAAAATATGCTGAATCAATATTTTATCACAAAAGCAAAAGTGAAATTCAAATAGATTAATAAAAGGTGACATTCGCAACTGGGACATGAACCCAAATTCTCTAGTCTTACCAGGACCAACACTCCACCAATTGAGCTACTGAGGCATAAATAAATTCGGTCAGATATTTAATTTATTTTTATCATTCGATTTAATATTTTAAATTGAACAATACAAATTGAAAATTATTGTTATATATATATTTCAATTCTAGAATTTCCAATTGAAAATTAATTGAGGATACTGTTGGTGGTACTATTTAAAAAAAAAATAGTAACTTTGTGATGGAACACAATACCTTTTCAAATATCACTTTTTAATTAACACGTCAACTATTTTCGGCCATAAACGTACCTTCATCAGTTTACCCGATGAAAGCACGATTGTGTAATTAAACATTTGTAAAATATCAATTAAAAAATGGCGTAGGAAATTGTTATTGAACACCGGAAATATTAATGGAGATTTTTTTCGCAATATCTTTTTTATAATATACAGAATAATGACTGTAGTGGCAGCGTGGCGGACACTGGGCGGGCGTCGTTCGTTTGATTTTTATGCAAAACTACATTTTTATTCCAAGTTTGATGAAATTTTGCATACTTTACCTTCCAAACAGGAGGAAGGTCACTGTTTAAGCCAAAAAACTCTGTCAAAAGCCGGGGCAATAAGATAGTAGTGTCCAAAAGCCCACGGAGAAAAATGTCTAATTAATTAATATTTTTTTAAGAATTTTTTTTTTTTTTTTTTTGGAATTATTTTTTATTTTTAATAATAAGTTTACATGGTACATAATTCATTTTACATCTTGGGTTTTTTTACTACTCTTCCATTGAAAGCATTTGCTTGTGTATGGAAGGGGAGTGTACATAAATGTTGTTGTTAGTTAGTACTTAGATAATTCATTGTACATAAATGTATGTTTGCTGTAGTATTTTTTTTTTGATAGTAGTGAAGGATAATATATTAATATAATAAATTTTAATAAAGAAAGAAAGTTATGGAAAACTAAGGATATTTGTGAGATTAATTAAGTGACAGTAGTTTTTTTTTCAGAATATTTTTAAAGTGTCTCTTGACAGAGAGCAGTATTTGGGTTTTATCATTAATGCTTCTGATTTCTTCTGGTAGACGATTGAAAAAAGTTCTTCCCTGGTAAGTATAATGATGTTGTGCAAAAGACGTATTTAGTTTTGGGCATAGAAAAACATGTCTAAGTCGCGTTCTGTTTTCATTTAAAAATTGATATTTATCTTTTTCTTTTATAATTTGGATTAATGAGTTTTTAATATATAGGTCTTTAAATGTAGGTACTTGAAATTCTTCAAACAGGCGTTCTGTTGGGTAGTCAAAGGATTTTTTTAATATAATTTTAATAATTGTTCTTTGTATAATTTCAATTGGAAGAAGGTTACATTTATACGCGGATCCCCAACTAATAATAGCGTATTGTAAAGTGGATTGAACTAAGGCATAGTAAATTAAATATAGATTTTTTATCGACAGAAAGTTTCTAATTCTTAAAAATATATATATTAATTTTCTAATTTTTTTTACTACTTGACATATTTGTTCCTTCCATTTCAGATTTTTATCAATAATTACTCCTAGATATTTAATTTCATTTGTTGTTTTTAGTACTGTACAGTTTGATTTGCAATAGTTTTGGCTGTGAATTTTAGTATTATTATGTATGACAATGTTAAAATTTTTAGGAGTATCATTTGTATGGATTGCAAATGGAATTACAAATGTCTTTTCATTATTAAGTGACAGTAAATTGGTGTCAAAAAAATTCTTGAGCGTGTTGATATCTTCTGTGGCCTTTAATTCTACTTTTTCCCAAGTCTTATCACTTATTATTAATACTGTATCATCGGCGTATGACGTGATTTGACCATGTAAAGGTTGAAAAAAAATATCGTTTACATATATAGTAAATAGAATTGGTCCAAGCACTGTACCTTGGGGGATTCCAAAGCTTGTAATCTCTTGATCACTTTTAACACGATTGATTTTTACCACTTGAGGACGGTTTTTTAAGTAGTCGGTGATCCATTTAATCACGTTGCCTTTTATGCCGATATTATTCAATTTTTTTAATAGCATCTCATGGGATATGCTATCGAATGCCTTTCTAAGGTCAATAAATATACCCGCACATTTTTTACCTTTATCTAATGATTCGTGAATGTATGAAGTTACGTTAGCAATAGCATCTTGTGTGCTGAGTGATTTTATAAAGCCAAACTGGTTTTTGTGTAATATTTTATTATTATCTAGAAAATTTACCAATTGTTTTTTTACTATTTTTTCAAAGATCTTTCCTATATTAGAAATTAGACATATTGGGCGATAGTTCGTTGCTTGATGTGGATCTCCAGATTTGTAAATAGGTGAGATTATTGTGGTTTTGTAGTTCATCGGAAAAATTCCATTTGTTAAACTTAAGTTTATTAAATGAGTGATAGGTTTTATTATGTGAGGTTTCATAGTTTTTAACATGTGTGTCGTAATAGAATCAAAACCGGGAGACGAACCTCCTTTCATATTTTCTATTATTTTCGAGATTTCACATTCTGTTGTTGTTTCAAACATTGAAAGTATATTATGTTTCTGTATATTTTTATTTTTATGGTTTTCTTGGTTTGAAGGCTTATGGATATTTTTCGCAAGATTTTTCCCAACATTTGCAAAGAAGGAATTAAGTATGTTTGCACATTGTTTAGGCTGTATATTGGCATCTATAATTTTTTTATCATGTTCAATGTACTTAATGTTTTGTGTTTTTTTTGTATTTTCTATGGCGAAATTAACAGTTTTCCACATTTGTTTATGGTTATTTTCTGAAGATAATATTTTATTTTTAAAATACTCTTCCTTACTTTTTTTAATATAAGATGTTAATTTATTTTTATATTTTTTATAGAAAATATATGCTTTTTCATCTTGGGGATTTTTTAAAGTTATTTTGTAAAGTTTTTCTTTATTTCTGATAGATATAATAAGCCCTTTGGTAATCCAAGGCTTTAAACATCTTAATTTTGATTTTATGTGTGTTGTTATCTCAGTTGTCGAATTTTTAATGTGTTGTGACATAATATTTTCGAAGTTAGTCGAACAAATTTCAGTATCATCACTGTTTAAAACATTATTCCAACTCTCCTTTTTTAATTTTTCAGAGAGAATAGTCATATCTATTGTTGATTTTTTGGTTATTAAATTATGTTTTTTATGTTTAATATTATTATTATACAGAAGTAAGCATGAGTGATGATCAGTTATGTTAGTTTTCCAAACAATTGATTTTATTTTGTGAAGATCTTTAATGTTTACATTTGTCCAAATGTGGTCTAAACAAGATGGAGTATGTTCTTTTATTTCCCTAGTATTTTTATTTATGCAAGATATAAAATTTTGTTCAGTCATACAATTGATGTATTCATTTTTGTTATTATTTTCTATTTTTTCATTAATATTAACGTTAAAATCTCCTACGACGAAGCAAAGTTTATTTTTTAATTTTAATAATATGTATTTGAGGTCATTAATAAATGTAATAATATTCGAGCCATGCGTTCTATAGATAGCTATTAGATGGTATATTGATTTGCCGAGTTTGAAATGTACTTCGATGCAGTTTACTAAGTGTATTGGATGTTCTATTATGTTAACAATACTAAATTTATTGCTTGCAAATATTATTATTCCCGAATTTTTATTGATGTCTAATTTGGTAGAAATATAGTTGTACTCAGGTAAGTGATAAGACGGTGACTCATCGTTTGTAAATGTTTCGGATAACACTATAAAGTCCGGTTTTTTAATTAAATTATTTATTTTTAGAATTAATTCATCTAAATTTTTTTGAGCGCTACGGATGTTTATGTGCATAATAATTATATCATTGATGTTTTTAGAAATAATTTTGTTACACGAATCGGTACATATACATTCATATTCTTGAATTTTAATATTTAACTCTAATTCGTTATTTGAGAAATCATCCATTTAATGCATTTTCGGTTGTATTTTACAAAATTATTTATAAGATTTTTATTCAATGTCGTAGTTAATTCTTTCTTTGGCTAATTTAAGCATGTAAGATCGGAACTTACATGTTTCGCTGTTTGTTCGGTGGTCTACTTCATTCATTTTACTGTTCAAGGAGTTTATTTCTTTCTTCTTGTTAGCTGAGTTGCAGTTAGCGCATTTGGGTGGCAGTTCCAGGGATTTACACTCGGAGATGGGATGATCTTCTGAACAGTGCTTGCATGTTGGTTTATTCATTCTATTGTAGCATTTTTGTGCTGTGTGTCCAAATCTTTGACAGTGGAAACATTGGGTAAGAGGACTGCAGTCTTCTACATAGATTCTCATGAATCCTAGATGAATTTTTTTTTTATTAATAAGATGTAGTCTCATTTCGGGATTTGTTTGTAGTATTAAGTTTTTGCTGTTAGTTTTTTTGTTTGTAATGATGGCCTTAACTTGTAATATTTCTTTGTCTTGGTATTTTTCACATATCATTTTGATGTCGTTGTTTTGTTCAATGATGTCTTCTAAGAATTCTTTTTCGGTATAGTCTTTGTCAAGACCTTTGAATATTACGCATGGATCCGTTTTCAGAAGTACCTCCGCTATTATGGTTTTGTCGACTTCATTTATCTTATCTTTTAATTTTTTTGCGTCTTCTATTAGAATCTCATCCAATTATTGGTAATTCCGGATATAATAATAATATCATAATTTTTACTCCAAGATTTGGGGAGGTTAGTGCAATCCCACACGTCCCATATATATATTCATATTTTTTGTACAATAGGCATGTGAAAAATGAAAAAAAAATATATGAAGAAGAATAAATTAACAACATCCGGGCGTGGTCTTGAGTGAGGTTGGGCCCAGCGCTCACTCAGGAGTGGCGTTTGATACTGGTAGGCTGCGGTCACCAACGTGTTGGTGAAGATTGTAATTGCATTTCGTGAAAGCAAATGCACGTGCAGTTTCATGAACACGTATTCTGACATCATGATGATGTATTCGTAAATTACTTACAAATTATCAGGAAATCTGTTAAATCGTTCGTTAGGCCTGCAATTTCGATTTTCACCGGAATTACCAATAATTTAAAGAAATAGATTGTTAATAAAAAATCAATATTCATTTATCCGCCTGCAAGAGATCGGTAAAGAAGCCGATAGAAAAATATTAAAAAAAAAAACTAAAAGAAAGGAAGCGAAAGAAACTGGAGTGATGTATGTTTCAATTTGTAATTATTCTTATAATCCAATAAAATTTTCGAAAGGTGTAGATTATTCGAGATATTTCTGTGATATGTGATGCAATTTTTACGTGCACTTGTTTCTTGCTTCAATTGACGTAAAAATTATCATGACAATAAATCAATTTTCCAGTATATTTTATTCTTATTTTTTATAGAAATGCCATGTTTTTAATGAAAGAAACCTCGGCAATTCACTTTGACAGATTGATTTTTAGAGGGAAAACTTGGTTTATAAGGGGAAAAGATTTTGCAGTATGCAATACCCAACTATAAAATACAATACCTACATATAATAAACAGACATAACGCCAATCTGATTTTACCTATGAAAATAATAATAGTGAAAACAAGTGGTCTGGTGTGGGGGAATATATGTATGTATTTCTGACATAAACGATGACACGTAATAAAAAAATAATTATATATTGATGAAAGAACTAAATAAATCAAACGAAAATATTTCAGTGAATCTTTAAAGCGAATGTACCTACTTATTAAGGATACAACAGCAATTATCAACATTATCTTAAAATATAGGTACCTACTTATTTAATAAAAAAATATAGGTACCTACATATTTAATGAAAAATAAAGGTACCTACCTATTTAATATAAAATATAGGTACCTACCAATTAATAAAAAATATAGGTACCTACCTATTAAATAAATAAAACAATCAGTGACATATTTCAAGTGATTCGCTGGAAAGGTTTCTGTTGCATTTACATAATAAGATAAATTCTAAATAACTTCCAGCGATATAATTAAAACTTGAAACTAAAATTAAAAAATATATATATCTTGAGTTGTCACTATGATATACTAAATAAAAAAGTGTGAGCTTAAATGTCAAATATGTTTAATTTCAAATGCTGTTATTTTTTACTATTAATTTTGAATATAGGTAAACGTATAAAATAATAAAAAAATAAACAAGGAAAACAGAGGACAAAGAAAGTTACACGGAGAAAACTTACTGATATTTTTTTAAAGAAAGACAAACATTCCCGGATTACGAATAACCTGAGAATGTTTGACAATCTCGTACTAACACCACAGTAAGAAGATGTTGCTTGTGTTGTGAAGGAGGATTTAGCCAGCCGAGCAATTGAACGCAGGACGCCTGGGTTTGACCCGACCGCAATGCCAACTCGGCCACTGACTGGTCTCTTCAAATTATTCGAAATCAGGTTAAAAACATTGCAGGCCATTTAAGAATGAATTGAACGTTTTGTAAAAGAGGAATGTATTATAGCGATGTCGGAATACGTTTTCATAAGGATCATCATATTTTCACATATCGTCAATATATTAATAAATGTATTTTATCAATATATATTATAACAGTATTTTGTCGGCTGAAAGAAAAAAAAATATGTTGAATTATTTATATTTTGTGTGGATCAAATTCAATAATATTTTTACTTTATATTTATTTTTGTGTTAGTGTTTTAAACAGTTCTTTACGGGTATAAATTAGTAAATATTGTTATATATGTTACAGTCAAAGTAATAAATCCAGATATTATATGTACTATCCAGCCATTATTTATAATGTCTACCAAATTTAGAGAAAGCGATAATTGACACAGAAATAATCAAATTAACTAGCAATTTTATATATTATCTTCCAAGACTTGGGTAAAGACATATAACAAGTGAGTAAAGATAAGGTAAAGATTATAAAATTATATTTCAATTTTTCTTTAATTTATAAAGTAAATTTAAACTAGGTTGGGTTATTATAGCTTAGGTTAGGTTGGATTATGATAGGTTAGGTTAGGTTTGGTTATTATAGGTTTGGTTAGGTTAGGTTGGGTTAGGTTATGTTAGGTTAGGTTAGGATAGGTTAGGTTAGGTTGGGTTATGATAGGTTAGATTAGGTTAGGTTGGGTTAAATTAGGTTAGGTTAGGTTGGGTTATGATTGGTTAGGTTAGGTTAGGTTGGGTTATTATAGATTAGGTTAGGATAGGGGGGTAACAAGTCAGTTGGACCGTACTTGGCTAACGTTGACCCGATATTATGAATAATATCCGGATAGTAATATTAATAACTTGGCATTTATATAGCGCAGTTTAGTATCATTTCACTTCAAGTGCGCTTAACTACTCGTATAACAAACTAAAAAAAATGGTAATTCAGTATTGGTGGTTCAATTAAAATTAAAATTATTAAAATTATTACTTTAAAATTATTCCTACAGTGTGCCTTACCCCATACAGATCTAATATTATAACACTAAATACTTAAATCTAATATTATAACATTAAATACACTGTTTATACAAAGTGATGACAAAACTAAGAATAACAATAACAGCAGGACAGGACAAAACACGAATATCAAAACTAAAACATAATATTAATTTATTACATTGTCTAAACAATTTCGTTATTATATGTAATGACCAGTCATTGTGTATAATAGCTATTTAATTACTATGACTGTAAAATAATTAATAGGCGTTTAAATAATTAAATATATATATATATTATTAAGGCATTGTGCAGGTGCATTTAAAAGTGTTCATGTGATATATCAGGAATGTACTAAAAGTTTAACAGGAAACGTTCTGCGATCCTTTATTAACCGGTTTAATAATAATTTGAAAAGATTTTTAATACTTCAGCAATAATCATTTTTCTCCGTGTATCTGTGTAAATACCTAACGAACTCTTTTGCAATTCGGTTGCATTTGCATCATTTCAAGAACAGTCTGAAAAATGCAAATTCTAATATAAGAATCACAAAGCTCGAAACCAACTGCTAATGAGACATTAGGGGAGAAATCTGCAATTTGCTGAATATTCATGCATTTAAAGAAAATTACCATAAAATACGGATTAAGGGAGCAAGCTAGTAGTTGATTAGTCTCCGTCTTTGGAAAATTATTAAAAAATGTAGAGCATGCAGCTAAATTATCGTGTTCCAAGTTCTATGTGCATTCATAAAATGTGCCAAGATGGCTACCCTCTAATTTTATACAGCTAATAGAAAAAATCCTTCACGTGGTGATATTTCAAATATCGTGTTATTTCCAAAATGGGAAAACATATTTATGTTTGTCGCCAAAGTCAGATTACCGCACAGCCCACGGAAACCAACGTAAACACGAAAAAAATCTATAAAAAAAAAAAAATTGTTAAGTTGTCATACTACCCAGGTGAAAAAACTTTTCACATCTTTATCATGACGCACTGAAGTTCTGGCAAGACGTCGATGGCAGAGTAACTTCTTTTTGTAGTTTATTTTAATAAGAAAATGTATTTTCAGTGAAGTTTTTTAAGGAAACCAAATCCCACTCTGGAATATTATGGCCATGACGATGAAGTCCTTAAAAGATTTTCTTCTTAAAAAAGCTTTTAAAGGGGTTGCAAAAAGTCACTTTAATTTTCTTTAAATAATCTAATTGAATATCACTTTTATTTTTGGTAATGAATGAATGCACATCTTGGAAACGGAAGTTAATCCACTTACACATAAGCGGACATAATACGCATTTCTCTCAAATCGAATGACATTACAGAAGTTAATATACGAAATAAATGTCAGTCCTACCCGATCGGCATCTGACAAGTTTGGTAGCATGGTAGACTCCAGTCCCTAGAAAGGAAACTTTATAGTAAAAAAAACTTTATTATCAGCCATAGATTGCGCTTCCTCGTGTATGAGAAATTCTTTATCTTTTCAACCAAGGATCTAAGCTATACTGGACATATCCTCAGACAAACTTTCGTCATAGAAGTGCACTATTCCTTGCTTAGGCTAAAAGCAGAGCTTAAACTTAAAATGCTAATCGTGGGCTTTAACTTAAATGTCAAGTAGGGATGTGCAAGATTTATTCTCTTTGAATACCACGCTAGAACTCCACTAAAAAACATATATTGTATCATCTACTCTGAAAAGTACTTCGGTTTGCTTTTTGTTCAATTTTAAAACTAGGAAATAGAACTGATAATTTGAGTACGCATACCTGGCTTTGAGAAGGAAGTGGTTAAGTCGGTAGTCAGTAGTCATCACTAATGGCAGTTTTCTCAAATAAGCGGACGCGCAGTGTCATGGCGGACAAGAGTCACTTGGATTATAACATCACTACAGATTGAACAGCGCGCTGCTATTATTACATAACACTTGCCGGTACAGATAAATATCGCGCCAAGACTTCATAGTAAAAAATCCACCAATAGGAACAAGGCCGGCGAGCAGATTCATATGTGCGGATCCCGGAACGCACATATGCAGCGATAAAAATATAATACCTACAAGATATTTTCAAAACAGAATAAATACGTTTTCAAACTGTGCCAAAATTCTAGGTAGGTAAGGTATTTTCCAATAAATTCGATTATTAAGAAATTAAACGTTATTAAAATAATTCGGAGCCGATAAACAGAGTTTGTTTCGAAAGTAAGGAAGACCATTCATCGATAATTCTGAACTGGAAACATACGTAGCTATTCATCGCTTAGTAACTATAATGTGTAAATATCCGCAACATACTTATTATACGCATATATACATAGGTGTATTATGAGCCATTCGATACGATGTAATTACCATTAGTGGGGGAGTAATCCTGTATCGGATTAACATGATTTGCATAGACTTGGTCGCTTACAAACACTCAGCAGATAGACTACATTCGCAGAATTGTAAGCGTTTTAATAGTAATTGATTGCATTTAATTGACAACGGATCACAGTTAATATTAGAACGTTAACAGTATTGGGAAATATGAGATTTTGGGAAAAAACGTCCCATGTTAGAGTAATTAAAAAGATTGTGAAAAGATGTTTAAATCATGTGGTCGTTTAGATCAGATAGGCTTGACACGAAAATAGAAAGTCGGAGACAAAAATGTACAAATGTGGAAAAAAAGTCTTCTAAAACAATTATCTGTGGACGGAGAATAATTACTAATATTTAATAATTTAGCTTATTTATTAAGAACATCTTCAAATTCGTCAAGAACATTCGTTAAGAACATCTTCAAATTCGTAATACGGTTATAAACGGGATTGCACGCGCTAATGGATGAATTGATGTGTTTCCTAATAAACTTTTAGTAAAAAACGAACTTATTATCACGATATCGGAACAAGTGTTGGTAAAAATTATAATATTTCCGTATTTCGTCATTGTATATTATCAATACAATGCAGGAGCATGAACACGTGTTCCGATATATTAGAAATTTACAAAAAGTTTATACGGAAATTTAATTTACTTATATTGAATATTGCTAATTTAACAAGAACTCTTCAAATTATTCGTAATCAGGTTAAAAACGGGATTGCACGCCCTTAATATATGCATTTATAGGTTCAAATGAATTGTTAGAAATTTACTAAAAGATTATCAGGAAATGGCCAGCAAACCCGTTTTTATCCGGATTAACAATGATTTGAAGAGATTTTTAATAAATTAGCAACACTCATTTTTCTCTGTGTGACCCTCTGAGGATACCTGGGAAGACACGTTGTCGAACTAAAAGACATATACGAGTACCCAACTTGAAAGGGACTGGGATAAGTTAAGAATGGGAATAAACATAATGGGCATATGACCTGACAGTTAATCAGAGCAACGAGTACCAATGATGCGGACAGATTCCTTGTCCCTATCATCAATAATAATAAAGATTCAATTATTATTAGATTAATTTTGTGATAAAAAGAATTTGGTATTCTCAGACTATAAAAATATTACCATTCGTTATTTCGGCTACTGGCATTATACCTAGCTCTCTCATTAAAAATTTAGGCGTATTAGATCTATCTAAAAATTTATATTTAAAATGCAAAAATCAGTCATTTTGAATACATGTAGGATAACGAAAGATTTTTCAAATATTTATGTTGAGGGATCAGTAGGATTTATAGGCCCTGTTAGGAGTTCTACCGAGCCGAACCCTCTGATATGAAAATATCTGGAGTCGGTGAATTATTTTTCCATTTGATCTCTGGGGAGTTGACGTGTTGTTCTTGAATTTATTTTGCTTATGTAATGCACTTGCATAATGTTGATTGACTAGATCAGAGGTTCCCAAAGTGGTCTATATAGACCCCCAGGGGTCGATATCGGCATGCTGGGGGTCTATGTCAGCGAGAAAAAAATTTGGGGGTCCACGAGATTCAAATAGGGGTACATACGAGCGGACCCCTATTTACCTCAAGTCAACATTTAGAAGTTCCTTAAATGACACAACAGACCTAACACAAATATAATAAACTGAGAAATTACTTATTTGATATTTGTATTTTTATATTTTGTCAAGTTGTTTATTGAGGTATATAAATAGAGTCTAATTTCATTTTCTGGTCAGAATTAATATATTCAAGCAAAACATTGCACATTGGAAGCCGCGAATTTTCCTAGTTCCCCAACTTGTTTTTGAAAACCGTCCAGGGTAATAATGACGTTCAACATTTAAATGTACTCCACACAGACTTCAAAACTAAGTTTGAGGTCATTTTGACTGTGGAAGTGGAATGTTGAAGAATCGGATATCATATGACAAGACGAACTGATCGGAATAAGCGCTAACAAGACACAGAAAGAAATTTCCGTTGCTTATCCTGCTCCATTTTCATTTGGTGTAATACCTCACAAGGGCGCCCCTGTCTGCACAATGTAAAGACAGAGGAACTATACCGCCACCCGGTTGTGCAGGGGGTCTACGGAAAAAAATATATTTGGCTAGTGGTCTACGGGAAAAAAAGTTTGGGAACCTCTGGACTAGATGATCATTTGTGGAAAAGTGTGTGGAAGGGTTTAGTTTTTCCTATGCGGAAGATTTAACCCGGACATAAAGTCGGAAGATAAAAAAAGGTTTCATACTACAATGTACTATTTAATCATTGAAGAAGATGGTAATATTAATAAATCCAAACGAATCATGAAATAGGACAAGATCCAGAAAATAAAAAGAAAACTGTCGCAACAGTGGATCGAACTCAGGATCTCTGACCGTGACAACACTCTAACCACTTGCGACCGCTACCTTTTTAATATTCTATGTCTCGTTTTGTTTCATGTTCCATTTAGAATTATAAATATTATCTTATTCTTCAATGTTTAAATATTACGTTTGATGCATATAACCTTCAAAATTTATTAAATAAATTGAGTATTCATTTGTAGAAAAATCAATAGGTGTCCCACACAGAAATAAAAAATAAAAATCGTAGAGGTACCACCAATCTATAAACATACGAGACACTATCTAGGTTGCAAATACACTCATGTTGTACTTTGTAATCATCCAAGAAGATAGCAGCCAAAAAAATTTAATAAATATTAGAAATTCTTAAAACGAAATAATTATGAAGCCAATAAAAATTACGGGAAAAAATCAGGACTCACAAGCTCGGTATTTAGGTGTTGTCCCCGTAAGACGGAGGTTTTGAGTTCGATCCCAAGTTGCCACCGTTACCTTTTGAAGTGAAACTTCTTTACGCGCGTCATGCAATTTCGAGGACCGGAGTAAAACCGACTCATGACCGTCACGAAAAACCGTGATCATTTCGCTATAGGAGCCTAGCTAATATTATATACCTAGTTTAGGTCACCCTCCAAACTCAGCTTCGCGGTCTAGAGGCAGAGCGCCCGACTGTCGTCGTGTAGAACCGAGGTTCGATCCCCGCTTTAACTATTTTTTTTTTCTTTTTGTGATTTTTTTTTAATACGAGGAAAAGTGATAAAATGCTCTCGTGCTGCGACTTTAAGATATTTTGACTATATGATATTTTGGTCGAAATATAGCTTACAAATCGAGCCGGTAGAGTCGCTTGGTATTTTGATTAATTATTTTTATTTTGAATCATTAAAATTACTAATCAAGGCCGATAACGTGACTAATTACCCTCGCAGACGTGCGTGACAAGTTTTTTTAGTAAAAAACACAGCCGTAAGTGAGTTTATCAAAATTTAGAAATGTTTTTCAAATTCAGACTCCATCCGGGTATGAGACTGTTAAAACACGATAGATCTTTTCCAAAACGGACAAATATACGGAAATATTTTGAAAAACGACAGATATGACTTCACACTGCCGATATATCTTCGATTCGACCCTATATAAAGCGTTAACGAGACGTTATGTGATATTATTCATTTGCCGTGTTTGAAAACGAAAATTTCCACTTGACAAGTCAATTGAGGAGTACACGTTGTATACGCGGTTCTCGTCGCGCGAGATACCTCTCCTCGAGGTCTAGAGGCAGAGCGTTTGACACTCGTTATGCAGGACCCGGGTTCGAATCCCATATTTTTATAACTTTTAATTTTTTTTATCACATGCTACTTATAAATATGTCAATAGACGAAGAGAGAAGAATACTAAAAGTTTCACTTCCGTCGTGCGTAGGCTTGCACACACTGTATTTTTTTATTTGTTGTGTCTAGTTCTGTTTCATGTTTCTTTTAGATTTATTAATACTATCATTTTCTTTGATGATTAAATCATAACGACCTTGCAATAATCAAATGAATCTGACAACAAAAGACAAAACACCCGGCTTATTGAAGCTCCTTTAACAGAAGTAAAATGTATGATTTTTATAAAGGCAGAGTAAACAAACAAATCTGAAATCCCCTTCATATAACTTCCTAAGACTTCCTATATAATACATATTATATAAGACATGTCTTTTTCGGGCAAACAACTAATAGCCTGTATTAAGAGCGTTAGATAGGAATAATAATGTTGATGAAGCATTTCACCACAATTTAATCAACAAGGGTTCGGTACGCAATATGAATTAATGGCTATTGCTCGCAAATAATATTAAATACTGTAATTTCGAGTCTATGTTAGGAGCAACAAATTGTCGAAATCAGACATCGAAAAGGCAGAAATAAATTTCAACATGAGAACCATCAATAAAATTGAACAGAAAAAATGGGGGTATTTTGAATTTTTAAGTGAATTTAAATACCGTACCTATAATAACTATTTATTTAAACATTGCTAAAATCAATGTATACACTGGTTCCAAGCAGGCGGTCCCTACTGTAGTGCATTTGTGCAATGCACAGCCGCACATTCATGGTAACATAAGATTTTATATAAGTAATAGAATAAAGTATAATAGCACAGTAATAACGAGAGAATACGTGCGCCAAACATCGATATACGAACCTACGCTCCACTCATAAAGGATTCCCGCCGTATCATTTTAAGGCGATGCACTACGTCGTGTAATATTTTGAATCGGGCCGCTATCAATAACACACCTTACGTAGATGGCGATAAGGCTTGAATTCCCGCTTAACACCATCCATCCGTTTTGATTTATGCAAGAAAAAAACATGGCCAAAAAGTGCCTTTTATTTTATTTTGTGGATGTTCAGGCACAAATATTTAAATGTTTTTCGATCATTTTATAAATAACTTGAGAATAACTTGAGAAATAAATGAGTACAGAAGCAAAATAAGTGCCAAAAGATCCGATTATTGGATCAATAAAATTGACTCTGAGCGGAAAAATCCACGACGTCTCTGGAACTCGGTCAAAACTATCATCGCTGGTAATACTGTTCCAACTGCTACAGAAATTACACCGCAGGCCTTTTCTAAGTTTTTCTGTGAAAAAATAAAAACCATACGCGCCTCCACATCTTCTGCCCCTCCGCCAAGATTTACAGCCAATTCCACAAGGATACTGTCATCTTTTGAACCTACAACGCTGGAAGAAGTAGGAAAGTTGATCCTTAGTTCGCCAAACAAACAATGTACTCTTGACCCTATCCCAACGTGGCTTCTCAAGAAATGTTGCAACGTGTTATCCCCTTTCCTGGTTCACGTGTTTAATAAGTCCCTAAGCACAGGTGACTTCCCGGAGCCACTTAAGTCTGCTGTAGTTACCCCAATTATTAAAAAACCACAGCTTGATGCCGACAACCTGGGTAATTATCGACCTGTATCAAATCTGCCTTTCGTAGCTAAACTACTAGAAAAAATTGTGGCTTCTCAAATAATCTCCCACTTAAATCTTAATAAATTAATCACAAATCATCAATCTGCATATAGGAGGTTCCACTCAACAGAAACCGGATTACTTCGTGTCCTGTCAGATATAACCCTTGCCATAGAGTCAGGTAAGTTAGCACTTATTTCACTTTTGGATATGAGCGCTGCATTTGATACCATTGACCACGACTTTCTCATTAAGAGACTAGAAGTAACGTTTGGCTTACATTCTAACATCAAATATTGGCTAGAATCCTATCTATCCAATCGCTCGCAAGCAGTAAAGGTTGGAAATAAACAGTCCAACTTCTCAAAACTCTCTTCAGGGGTACCCCAGGGATCCGTTTTGGGTCCACTTCTCTTCATTCTTTTTACAAATGACGTCGCAAAAATTATCGAGTCATTTGGCCTTTTATCTCACTGTTATGCTGACGATCAGCAAATATACTTTTACTGCTCACCAAATGAGATCGACGGCCTAAAAATTCGCACAGCTGAGTGTCTAGAAGCAATCAATCTCTGGATGTCCTCAAATAAACTTAAGCTAAATCCTTCAAAAACGGAGTTTCTCTGGGCAGCCACACATAGACGCCAACATTTAATAGAAAACTCACCAATCGCTATTTCCGGCAACGACGTAACTGCTAAAACAACCGTCAAACTTCTGGGAGTTTATCTGGATTCAGACCTTTCTTTAAAAAGTCAGGTAAATAAGACCGTTAGCACGGGGTTCTTCTACCTTAGACAACTTAAGTCAGTTCGTAGAAACCTTTCAACAGAGGCAACTAAATTACTTGTGAACTCATATATAGTATCACGTCTTGACTATTGCAACGGCATTTATGCAAATCTTCCTAAATGCGAAACTGATAAACTACAATCAGTGTTCAACGCCGCAGCAAGGCTTATCACCGGGGTACCCAAGTTTTCGCACATTTCGGAACACCTCCGAAATCTTCACTGGCTGAAGTGTCCTGAAAGGATCCAGTACAAGCTATGCTGGATGGTGTTTAAAGCTATCAACGAAATGGCGCCACCGTATATTACTGAGCTATGCATTCCGGAAAATACTGGTCTAAGGCAGTCAACTCTTAGATCAGCGACATCATCTGCAATTGGAAGGTTGAAAGAGCCTAAGCGAAATCCGAACACTAAGTTTGGTGATCGTGCATTCGGAGTATCCGGCCCCAAGGCTTGGAATAAACTTCCTATGGAATTGAGATGTATAACCAGCCCAACAGAATTTAGATCCAAACTAAAAACTCACTTTTTCAGACACTCATTTCCATAAATCCGTCATTCTATCCAAATATTTCTTTTTTTTCATTTTTTTATACCGTAATTGTTACATTATCTAGCGATTCCGTTCATTCAATTTTGCTATTGACTTGCCTACCAGTGGACAATGGACAATATCAGCGGGAACATAACAAGTTAATCGGTTTAATTGTTGGCAGATGAATCATCTAAATGCGTTTAAGATTGGCGATTGATTGATTTTATTCATTAATTTAATTCATTTAACATATAATATATCCAGCTAACAATAAATCCACCCTAATATAATAGAACTTCCTTCTTCTTCTGGCGTTAGTAAGTTTAAATTGTTAATTTTAATTTTAGTTGTAAGTTGCCAAATATGTAAATACTCGTGTATATGTCGTTAAGATAGTAGTTATAGGCCTTAGTCGTAAGTCACTAGATATAAGTCTTAGAGATAAGTCAGTAGTTCTAGTATTAAATATTTAAGAAATATATTTGTACAGCGCCCTTGAGGTGATTTCTCACGAAAACGGCGCTATATAAATTAGCCAAATATTATTATTATTATTAACTTAATTCGCCACATTATACAATAAAATCATTACCGAAAATGGGTTCTTAATAAGAGATTTTGAACTATAAAGCAGTTTTCATAGGCCTTATACATTATTTTTTTCTGGGCTTGTAAAAAGACTTATCTAGAAAAATACTTGATTATTTTAAAGGCTAAGATGTATTCTACTCGCAGTATTTAATTAAAACTCTGAAACATTTCTAGGCGACCAAATTTTTAAACCAAAAACACATGATTTTGCATTACTACGTATTGCATCGCCTTAACCTTATCAACTCCGTACTGGACTCGCGTCGTGCACATTTTGCCGGATTTTACATTTTGTGCCGGAGACGTGACGTCACATGACGTGCTCTTGCTATGGGCACCAGCTAAGTTGCTGAAACTGCTAAATGATTGAGACAGACTACTCTCATAGTGGCAATCCATTTGTTAGAGCAGAGAAGACATTTGTACAGCGCGTGCATTCGTGGCGCAAACCAAGACGCATCCTTGGTTGTTGACAATACTTTACACATGCGTATACCAAACGTTTGGAATTAATTAATTAGGATTAACGGGTTTGAAACTGATTAACAATGTTGAGAGCTACACATCAAGATACAAACTTAACGGCATGAATTCGGTATTAGCTCTGCACTAAAAAAACTGTTAAAAACTAGTTTAAAAATGACTAGTAATGAAATTCTTGCGATTAAATTGTTTTTTTTAAATAATGACCTCAAAAAAACATTGTTGAATTATAGATTTGTAAGGTTAAGTCAAAAACTGTGAACAGGGTATTTTAAAATATAACTTTAATCAAAATTAAATTTTGCTTTGTTGATGAGATCGTTAATTTGCCGAGTGCAATTTTCGAAGTCGATGTATCGTGGAGTTACGGATATGTCACTTTTTACTAAAAAAAAATTGAGTTACAGGTATACCCGTTATCATTTAACCCTCTGGCATATTCTGTCAGAAGGTCAGGGTATTTTCGCTTTGCAGTAAAATCCAAATAAATTGAATATTTTTGAACTTATTCGATAAAAGCATGTTTTTGAAAGGCGATGGAATACGCTTTCACATTTTAAAACATATAATTTTTGAATATACAAATTTGAAATACATTAAATATTTTAAAATGTCTCACCTCATGTTTTTTGTAGCTAAAATTTTTGATAACTTAAAGAACAAAACACTTACATATTTTATTGGAAAAATGTATAATAAACGTTATTATCACTTAATTTTTTCATCGTTTCATATTAAAATTAATAAAAAATTCACTTAAATTAAGTTTCACATTTTTTTTCACTTCTAGATCGAAACCCAATGATGGTATCTCTATGCCGGAAACTTGGGTTTCGTAGAGGTGTACATATTAATTATGCTGTTGTTTGCTTCTATATTTGAATATAAAGCATGTGGTTTTCTCTTTCTATCACACTGTTTAGATTATATTTCTCACAATGACGGTAGGGAGATACAACGATTTTTACGAGACCATATGAGCTGTTCCCAAAAGCGAACAAATTAACCAGAGGGGTTTATTTACCTTTATTACATGTTACCATTTTTTAGTGCAATGCACTGCTTTCAAATTCATGGGCCGTCTTTGGTTCCACGCTCATGCCACGAAACTTTGTAGGTGATTTATTCATGAAAAACATGATTTTTTTTCATCACTGCCCAAATAAAAAAGTTAATTTATGGATGGCGTAAATTTAATTATTTTGTAAATATACACTTTTGGCAAGTGATATGAAATATTGAGTTAAAATTAATATTAATGAATTGTATTTTTCCGAATAAATACTCAATTCTTTCAAAAAAGGCATACAAATATTTTTTTATTGTATGAACGAGATAAAAAATGTTCCCACAAACAGTTCTCGTTCAACTCGTCGTGGAAGGAGATTTTAGAGAATAAGTTCTTTATATTAAATCAAGGATTTATTCAATACTTCGCGTATTACAAGGGTGACTTCGATGGTCGACATAACTAGAAGCTGGCTAAATGAGATTTGCAACACCATGTTTGTCTGGAAGCAGCCTAACTGGCCTCAGCGACTACTGGCTACTAGCTGCCATCTTGCGGAATTCCAAACAAGCTCTTTACACTGCCCTCTATGAGTGCATTTGTGAATCTCTTAGCTAACTCACTTCCCAACAAAGTGAAATCTTTCAAATTCCTTAAATAAAAGGACTGTGTTTTTATTTCATTTTTAATCCTCTGCATTTTTTTGACGTTTTGATTAAAAATGTTTTGTGATAAGCTTTTTTGAGCTTCTTTCATGTTTGAAATTAAAATATTGTAATTTTTGAATATTAAAGCATATTTCAAATACAAAAATCTAAAAGGTAATTTTATCTAGTTTTTATAATGGTTTTTGTTTTTACGACATCTTCAAAATGAAGAAATATATAGAAAATTTATTCGAGGAGAATTTTTGATTATTAATATTTCATACAACAGATAAACAACCCTCTTTGGCTGAATGAGCAAAGTATATTTCTTTCCGTGAACAATTTCATGTCATTATTTATTAATAAAACACCTTGTTTGCGCGACTTTTAATCAGTGGCGGCTCGTGACCTTTGGGTGTACTAGAGTGCCAATATTACAAATAAAGGCATTATTGATGTTGTAGCCGAAAAAGATTTTTTTTTTCGAAAATCATATTTCCTGAAAATAAGATTTTCAGGAAATCCGTGCGGCCAAACTGAAAATTCCTGAAAATCATCATAAAAAATTACGAATTTCCGATAAAATAAATAGTTTCGGACTAAACAACATCAATAATGTCGAATTTTTCAAATTTAGCACTATATCGCACTCAAAAGTCACAATCTGCATGTTTCAAAGCCAATGGTTTCTTTGTCAGGATAATTAAAAATAACGAATTAAAAAATAGATAGAAAAAATACACATATAAAAATAGATAGACAAAATACATATATAAAATGGTCAAGTAATTTTACAACTATTGAAGATATTTTATGTTAGTTTCTGTATTGAAAGGTTTTAACATAGACGATATTTATCAATTTATTAAAATTTTCACCCAGTTTTTAGAATAGTGTGTAAACATTGACAGATATATTTTTTAAGAATTTGACAGTAAGAAAATCATATCATTTTACGTGTAAATTGTTATTTGAAGGTTTTCTGGCTACCTTGACCCATAAATTATATTATATGCAGTAGAATAAATACGTGTATTTTCTTTTCTTTCCCTTGAGAGCTCGGACTCGTTAGTAACAAGAGGAAGTGGGAAAGTCTCGCCCTTGAGACTAGAAACAATAAAGGTTCCGCAGTAAATTGCACGAGGCTATATGCAGCGCCTCTGTGTGCAGTTCTGTGCAGGCGAACAAATGAGAAAACTCAAAGAAAGGAAATTGGGATAAAAGCAGTATGTGTTAAGAATATATTTACAAGGTCCCTTGCACATACCTCTTCCAACGTATACAAACGACTCATTCGTTTAACCCTTTCAAACCGCATTATTGTTTCCACATATATAAAATATGTAATACTTGATTATATATACCTCAAAAAATTATTTGAAATTTATTGGAATTTTTGTTTTTTGAATTTATTCTACGTTAATTTGGTCTAACATTAGACGTCAAGGGGTATTTTTGAAATAGTAAGGTAAAATAAACATGATATAAAAGTAATACAAACAACTGTTTCATGTCAAAAATGCACATTTACAATGTAGTGATAATATCTAAGTTTTGAAAAAAATAACATTTAATTTTTGTTATTTGTTTTTGGGGTGTTATGCCGTGTTGCGCTAACTCTTTCTTTAGCCAACTTTTCGGACAGAATTGTTGTGTCCATCATAACACATTTGCCCTTTTGCCAGAAGGAGTTAGCGCAACACGGCATAACACCCCAAAAACAAATAAAAAAAATACTTTTGGCCGTGAAAATCTTAAATCATATTTAAATAACATTTGAACTATAATTTATTCAGAAATAAATAAATAATCAGGGATAATAATATTTAAATTTATTAATTCACCATACTAGTCGAAAATATGTGCGTTTTTACCAGTGTTAATTTGAATGAACATTAAAATTAATTTACTATATTCTGGCAAATAACTGTGAACAGTAAATTGAACTGATGTTATTACTATAGAAAACATCTTATGCGTTAAAGTATTTGTAATTCGAGTAGAAAATATTGATATCTCACAATAAATTAAGTAATAAATGACGGCAGAAATTCGATGAAACTCACAATCAGAAAATGTCAAAACATTTATCGTTTTTGTGGCGGGAATAAAGGTAGCGAGCGTAAAAATAGACGCCAAAGAAAAGACTACAAGCTACAAGAAAACAAAAACATGGCTTTTCTAAATCGCTACCGTTACGGTAAAAAAAACACAAAGATCGTGTTAATTTGAATTAACCCTGGGGCTGAAAGGGTTAAGGCAAAGCAATAGGAAGTACGAGTAATGCAAAGCATAATCATGTGTTTTTGGTTGACAATTTAAGATGCTTTAATTAAATACTGCGAGTAGAACACATATAAGTCATTAAAAAATTGAGCTTTTTACTTACGAACCCATTTTCGGTTATGGTTTTATTGTATAGTGTGACTTAGTTTATTTCGAGAATTTGTCGTCAAGTTAATTGTCCGATTCATTATTTATTTATAAATATTCCCGGTTGACATAAAATTTCGGAATATATTCGCAGTTTCTAAACATAAAAGTATTTTTATTTATCCAAATGCATGCAATCAACACGGAGAAAAATGAGTATTTTTAATTCATTAACAATCTCTTCAAATGATTCGCTATCCGATTAAAAACGGGAGTCATTACAAATGGCCCTTTAAGAGGAAGCTACACGCCAAAATGTGTATATTCTTGGTATACCTTATATCGTAGATAATCGGCATTAAAATCGCTTGACACACGGAGTCTACAAACGTTCAATTTCAAGCACAAAACCGGTTTTTATTTATTTTGTAAATAATTTTATGAGAAAGCATAAAAGGTAATCAAGTTAAACTGTCACAGAAAATCTTGGCTATAATACTGTATTTTTAAAAGTTGTTTCCTTTATGCGTTCATACATTTCGATTGCAAAATATGTTTTTTAGTAGTTTATATTTATATTTTTTATTGAGTAATTTATTTTTTTATTTGTATTCTACTCAAGCGAAACGATAGGAAAACCTTCAATTTATCTAAAGCATATTTTTAGTATTCATAGGGTATACTGATGCGTTATAAAGATTAATTTATCTAAAGCATATTTTTTTGTATTCATAATGTACACCAATTCGTTATAAAGATTAATCAAAATAGTGATTTGGCATTAAGCTTCGCCTTAACGAATGAATTAACAGGTTTCCTGATAAACTTTTATTACTTAACGAATATATTATCACGATGTCAGAACACGTGTTAACGACAGTCATAATATTAAGAAGTTACTGAAAGTTTATCAGGAAACGGCCTGCAATCCCGTTTTTTACCAGATTACTAATAATTTGAAGAGATTCTGAATAAACTAGCAATACTCATTTTTCTTTGTGTTATGTACAAGCGAGTATCTACTTGATTAAGTTCTGATAATGTTGCATTTAAAAATAGTTTTAGTTGCTATTAGAATCCATTAATTCCATTAATAGTTTCAAACATTTATCAAAAAATATTCTCCATTGAAAGCGTGCTTTTAATTCTGACACCTCATTTTCACGATACGGCGGGGAAAATGGTTAAAAAATATGATGATTGGAGTTCCTTATTTCGAAAAAAAAAATATTCAAAATTATCCCTTTTGCCAGAGCCGGGTCAGGGTTGGGCAACCGCAGCACTGGAACATGGCACAATATCTGAAGGAATCTAAAATCGGCCGCAAAAAATGCATGAATGAAGATTTTAGCGTAGAGTTCTGGATCCATAATTCTGACCGTAAACAATGAAATCAACTAATAATCTTCTCCACCACACAAAAAGAAAACGAATGATACCTTTATGCACAATCAAATTATATGAGTTACGTTACTCTGCGACACAATCCCTACTTACTAATAAACGTTTAAAACTAAATTGTTTTAAATTTTACACAACTGTTAACCGATCATTAATGTATGGAAAATGGTAGTTATCAGTTACGTAAAACACGTATATTGCTATGGGGGTTGATGTTTAATCAGACATCACCTCTCACAATATTCACAACCGTATTGAAAAGTTATATTATTTGCTATCCATTGTTCAGTAGATTACGGTCAAACATTGACTTAGCTCAAATCGAAAAACGACTATGAACATTCCATTAAACTGTTCTTTGATCTTCAGTGTAACACGTAAGAAAACGAAGAATAAAGAAAACTAAAAAAAAATAATAGCTTCATCATCAGCTCTTTTGTAGTGATTTTGCACAAAAACGGCGGTATACAAATCATCCAAATATTATTATAATCATTAAAAAAGAAGATAATACTAATAAATCTAGACAAAACTTGAAATAAAACACCACACAGAAAAATAAAAAAAACCGTCGCAACTGGGAATCGAACCCAGGATGTCTGTCTTACCGGGACAATGCATCTAACCACTCGGCCATTGGACGTAATATATAATATACCTACACTATCTAGGTTACAAACGAATTCTTTAGAACTTTGTGATCATTCAAAAAAATTGCAGCCAAAAATGTAGGAAAAATTGGTAGGAGGTGATATGGTTAGTACTGATTTTGAAAGAGACGTAAAATAATTAGGTTCCAAATGGCCAAGTTGGTTGAAGCGTTGTCCTGGTAAGTCAGATATCCTGGATTCGATTCTCAGTTATGACCCTTTACTTTTTTTTTTTCTTTGTCTTGTTCTGTTTCATGTTTAGTTTAGATTTATTAGTATTATATTCTTCTGAAAATAAAATACTATCGAATAAAAGTATGATTAATGATTTTGTGTTTGGGGACGCCATTCTAAACAAATCTGATGTCACCAGTGTAAACAAATCTCATGTCACCAGGGTAAACAAATCTGATTTCACCAGGGTAAACAAATCTGATGACACCAGGCTAAACAAATCTGATGTCACCAGGGTAAACAAATCTGATTTCACCAGGGTAAACAAATCTGATGTCACCAGGGTAAACAAATCTGATATTACCAGGGTAAACAAATCTCATGTCACCAGGGTAAACAAATCTGATTTCACCAGGATAAACAAATCTGATGTCACCAGGGTTAACAAATCTGATGACAACAGGGTAAACAAATCTGATGACAACGGGGTAAACAAATCTGATGACACCAGGGTAAACAAATATGATGACACTAGGGTAAACAAGTCTGATGTCACCAGGGTAAACAAATCTGATGACACCAGGGTAAACAAATCTGATGACAACAGGGTAAACAAATCTGATGACACCAGGGTAAACAAATATGATGACACTAGGGTAAACAAGTCTGATGTCACCAGGGTAAACAAATCTGATGACACCAGGGTAAACAAATCTGATGTCACCAGGGTAAACAAATCTGATGTCACCAGGGTAAACAAATCTGATGACAACAGGGTAAACAAATCTGATGTCACCAGGGTAAACAAATCTGATGTCACCAGGGTAAACAAATCTGATGTCATCAGGGTAAACAAATCTGATGACACCAGGGTAAACAAATCTGATGTCACCAGGGTAAACAAATCTGATGACACCAGGGTAAATAAATCTGATGTCACCAGGGTAAACAAATCTGATGTCACCAGGGTAAACAAATCTGATGACAACAGGGTAAACAAATCTGATGTCACCAGGGTAAACAAATCTGATGACACCAGGGTAAACAAATCTGATGACACCAGGCTAAACAAATCTGATGTCTCCAGGATAAAACGATGTTAAGGACTGTGGATAATCAAGATTTAATTAATTCTGAAACAAAATGACTCAATAAAATTAACTTGCGTACGCCGGGTTTGAATTCGCGACCTCCAGATAGACTTTGATTCAAAGAATTACCGCTTGACCATGAAGGCCGTTGCTATTTTCATAATTTAATGACTCTTCACAAGAGCTCCACCATAGATATAATATGGCCAAATTTTGTAGTTCATATTCCCATATGTAAAAAGGATAAATATTTGGTTTGGAATCTGAGGGAGAAAAAATCAACCAGTAAAAAACAATGTTTTACCTCTAAGTTGACAGAATGAATTGCAATCGACAACAAGTCTATCTGCCGAGATTCAGCTCGATCGGATGTCGGGAAGTGTATTAATTTCCGCTTTAAAGATTAATTGCCGAAAACAAATTCGAAATTCAAACAGTATTTAAAAAATCAACCCGTAAAAAAGATTTTTTTGTTACTATTTACATCTTCCTACCCAAGGACCGGAACCAACGACTCTACGAACATCATCAATTACCTTAATTAAATTTATTTCGTATGTTAACTGCTGTAAGTTCATCCAATTTCAGAGAAATGCCTAATGTCCCCATGCATGTATGTGATTGCCACTAATGCATTGCAATCAACAACGAGTCCATTTGCCGAGTTTCAGCTCGATCGGATGTTGGGAAGTGGGTTAATTTCCGCTTCCAAAATTTACATTACCGAAAACAAAAGTGAAATTTAAATAGATGTATTTAATAAAAATGGATTTCATGGATTAGATCAACTAACTATACTCAACGAATAGTTTAGTATTAGATCAAACTGACTATTCTCAAAGAACAGTTTAATATTAGATCAAATTGACCATGCTCAAAGAAAAGTTTAATACTAGATCAAACTGACTATATTCAAAGAAAAATTTAATATTAGATCAAACTGACTATACCCAAAGAAGAGTTTAATATTAGATCAAACTGACTATATTCAAAGAAGAGTTTAATATTAGATCAAACTGACTATATTCAAAGAAGAGTTTAATATAAGATCAAACTGACTATATTCAAAGAAGAGTTTAATATTAGATCAAACTGACTACACTCAAAGAAGAGTTTAATATTAGATCAAACTGACTATATTCAAAGAAGAGTTTAATATTAGATCAAACTGACTACACTCAAAGAAGAGTTTAATATTAGATCAAACTGACTATACTCAAAGAAGAGTTAAATGTTCCATGATATATTCAATTTTATGTTTTATATTTTATGTATGTTTTTCGACCGGTCAGTGGTTGAGTGGGCATAGCGCTTGGGTCTCACCCGAGCGTCGCGTGTTCGATTCCTCGGCTGGCTAAGTCCTCCATCACAACACAAGCAACATTTTCGGCTTTCTGTGGTGGTAGTAGGAGATTTTCAAACATTGTTGGGTTATTCGTAACCTGGGAATGTTTGTCTTTCTTTTTAAATTAAAAAAAAAAAAAAAAAAAAAAAAAATTGATAATGTTCTTTGATTTTCACTTTTCTATGGTGCAGTCCTATACTACGTATAGTTTCTAACTTTGACTTGGCTAGCCACACAAACGACCATATTCCCCATTTCCACTCTTTCAAATCCACAGTTTTGTGGAAAAGCATACCGTCTATTGTCAAATTTTTTAGAGCTTACCAAAAGTGAGTTTAGTGAACAAACGTTGAAAACCAAAGCAATAACTGGAGATGGTATCTATAATAATAATAATAGTTTATTCCAGCATATATGCAGGGGTAGTGCAATGCAATGCATTCCATATTTTAAAATAACGGAAATATATATCTGTAATGGTAAATTTTTTTTTTTTTTTTTTTATATTTACTCCACACAGGAGGCCCTGAAGAAAATAATTTCCCTCAGGGACTATGTCATCTTTGGGGATGCTGTGTGGAGGGTCTTTTTGTGGAGAGGAAGGAGTGAACATGGGTCTTGAAGAGTCCCATGTTGTAGGAGGGAGGAAACACAGAGGCCGGCAGTTCGTTCCACAGCCGAGCTGTTGAACTTAAGAACGAATCATAGAAGCGACCCGTTCTCATGTGACAAGTGTCAACTGTGTACAAATGTTGGGCGCGCGTTTGGCGTGTATCCCGACTACGCACCGGTGCCGAAGGGATCAATGACGCTAGTTCCTCAGAGCATCTTCCATTGTAATACCGATAGAACAAGGACAGCATACCTACCTGACGCCTGTGCTCTAAAGATTGCAGTCCGTTTGTTAAGATTGGGGAATCTATCAAACGGACCGCCCGTTTCTGCACAGAGTCAAGGGTTTTTTTCAGGTATTTTGGGGCTCCAGACCAGAGATGGCTGCCAAATTCGACAGTAGGGCGCACTTGCGATTTGTACAGGGTGAGCAGTTGTGTACTATTAAAGTATCTGCGGGCCCTGTACAGTACGCCCAGCTTCTGAGAGGCCAACTTTACTCTAGCTTCGATGGAGCCCCCGTACCTGAGCTGGTCACTTATAGTTACACCAAGCATATCAATGGAAGGCCTGTTCGGAAGATTGCTTCCGTTGAAGGAGACTAGATTATCATTTGGATCCCTTTTAGACGTAATCAGACAGGATTGGGTCTTTGAAACATTAAATTCGACGAGATTATTTTTACCCCAGGAGGAAATACTCTCGAGATAACCGTCCATTCTCTGCTTCAAAGCCCTCCGAGCCGTTGGAGTTTGTGTGCCCTTTGGGGGCTTGTCAAACAAAAAGCTATCATGAACTGCACTGTCATCCGCGTAACAATAAATCGGTGCACATGTCAAAAGGTCATTGATGTGCAACAAAAACAAAGTCGGAGACAGAACCGATCCCTGTGGGACGCCAGCATTTATGGAGTGCGAGGAAGAGGTGAAACCGTCAGCAACCGCCTGAATCGACCTATCCCTTAAAAAGTCAGCAATCCACGTACACAGGGATGCGGGAAGTCCGTAAGAATGCAATTTGTTGACAAGTCCTCGGTGCCAGACCCGGTCAAAGGCCTTGGATATGTCTAGTGCGACCGTTTGGGTCTCACCGTGACGTTCCAGGCACCGCCCCCAAACATGCGTCACATACGCGAGAAGATCACCGCACGAGCGGTTCCGCCGGAATCCGTATTGACGGTCGTTGATAATTTTGTTCTTCTCGAGGTATGTGAGCAGTTTGTCGTTGATCACACGTTCCATCACTTTGGACAGAACTGATGTGATCGCTATGGGGCGGTAGTTGGCCGGGTTGGAGCGGTCACCTTTCTTGGGAATAGGGTGAATTACCGCTTTTTTCCAACCAGAGGGCACAGTGCCACACTTCAGGGACATTTTGAAGAGCTTTGTCAAAACTGGAACTATTTCCGCAGCACACCTCTGCAATACCAGGGCAGGTATTCCATCAGGTCCACTAGCTTTGTTAACATCGAGCCCCCGTATGACGTGGAGTACATCCCGATGCCGGATCCTCAGCTTTTTCATATAGAAGCCGCAGTGAGGAACCGACGGCGGAACAGCACCCCCGTCGTCGAGGGTCGAGTTTTCCGCAAACATTTTCCCTAAAAGGTTTGCCTTTTCGGTGGCGGTGTTTGCTAGTGAGCCGTCAGGTCTGGTAAGAGGTGGCAAACTGGGTTTGCAAAAATTTCGACCTATTGAGCCCGCAAGCGACCAGAATGCTCTGCTGCCATGCGGGCAGGCAGCCAGCTTTTTGCTGATCTGCAGGTCGTGTTCGAATTTTGACCTATTGATGATTCTCTTGCATTCCTTTGCCGATTTGTTGTATGCTGATCTGCTTTCGGGCGTTCGAGATGTGTTGTAGGCTCGGTAAGCCGCGTTTTTTCGTCGAACTGCTTCGGAGCATTGTCGACTGAACCACGGCTTTGAGCCCACACCAGTTTCTTTAGTAGTCGATTGTATGAAGCCATCCATCGCCGATTTGATGACTTCACCAATCTCCTGGGCACATCTTGAAGGGTCCGAAGTCCGAAAACAAACAGCTGACCACGGAAAAGCATTGAAATGGGCCCGCATACCGAACCAATCTGCTGACCTATAGTGCCACACTTTCCTCCTAAATAAAGTATTACTTTAACAATTCCATAGCTCCAAGCCATATTTCAGCTTTAGTTACTTCTAGACCTTCATCCTAGCCTTGTCTTACCGTATGCAAGGTCACGTAATCTCATGACCTAAATTCACAGCGTTTTAGTGTATTAAAGATTGAAAAAAGTGAAAAGCACAATTACCCTTGAATCGATTTTAAAAAAAAACATTACAAAACCCAATTTTGCATTAAAAATTATGACACTCCAGTTACGAAGGGGGTAACATAATAACCAAAACGAGGGTATTTTGCGACATCTAATTGGTTACTTTTTACGTCACGTACCTACTCCATAATTTAGGAAATCCTAGAAAAACTATTCGCTATTCGATCTGCATTTAAAAATAAATACACATATTCCATTTTTAAGGTTATCGAATAAAATCTATCAAATTTGGACGAAATTACTATTATTGCTATTGCAATGCATTACTTAATGATTGACTGCTGAGAGTAGATGGGCGATGTCCCGTTATTAACTAATATCTAATTTTGTTAATGTAAACATTTGATGTTACTAGAAACGACAAAAGGAACTTTAAGATAAGAGGTCGCTTTGCTACTTTATGGGGGATACTAGTGACCCCCTTCGGATCGTACGCGATGTTTACATTCATGTAAGTAAAGGTTAAAAAAGAAAGACAAAAATTCCTGGGTGATGAATAATCTGGCCATATTTGAATTCCTCATACGAACATTACAATAAGCGAAAAATATTTACTGTGCAATGAAGACTAGCAGAGAATAGAGGCCAGGGTTGGAACTTGGCGCTTTAGACTGCTAGACCAAATAACCGATCAAAAATGGTAAAGAAGAACAATAAGTGAATTAAAAAACAATTATTACAGTTTCGCAATAGGATATATAATATATTTCGATTATAATAACACAAAGCTCATCATAGTCATTGCTAACGAGTACATTTAATTTATTTAATGTCCACTGTTCTGTGGCGTCGTTCCATATCCTTTGTGTAGTAAGACTTACCCCACTCTATGCTCACGTATTCTACGTCTCGTTTATACTATACACTATGTTCTATGCAGTTTGCAGTGTCAGACTTCTGGAATAATAATTCCGGAAATAATGCGAGTCATTTGTGTTCCCGTAAAGGCGGAACGAAGCACCACTGAATGCAAGGCGGGACAAAACAAAACGAACGATGATGAGATAACTTTTATACCGAACGGTAGACTGCGTGGATGCAATATCCCGACATGTAGAGTGTGGAGCCACTTTAACTTTCATCATCCGATGGGGATTAATTATTTTAACCGTTATTATTTAAAGGAAGGAAAAGGGAACGAGCGGAGACTTCACACAACCCCATTACCGCAGATGCAGCTCAGTGGATCGGATTCAGATGACACGGCGACTCATTCAATTTATTTTTGTCTCGTTACAGAATCATTTGACATACGAGATGGTTTGCGCACCACGTGACATGTTAGGTTGTAACCAGTGGCGGCATATAACAGAAAATATTTTGCTTTTGTTTTTTAATAGAACAAAATGTCACCGAAAACCGAAAATGACATATAAATGTTTTATTCCAAATAAGCTTAGAAGTTGCTGGATAAAGTCTGTTAGGTATGTCCCGATACACACGTATATATATATTTTTAAACTTCATGCGTATTTTTTATTATAATGTTAGTAAAACAGTATGCGGAATACATTACAATTTGTAATGCGTATTTATTTAAATATCGATTTGTTCAATCTGAGTGGTAGAAAATTTAAGTATTGACCTGGTGAAAGACCACCGTTCAGAATCTTAGTTTTAATCGTGTCTAGTGATCAGATTTAAAAAGCTAGGTACTTTCCAGCTTTCTTATTACCTCATCTCTTTCCCCTCCCCACTCCCTTTAGCTTCATAACAAACCCCAATAATTGGGGATGTCCCAGTCCCACTGATTCTGGATAGCTTGATGCAATTGGGATTCTTGTGCTGTAAATACATTTTTAAAATAGATCAATTACGCAAATATTTGAGGTATATCAAAGAAAGTGAACTGTACAACTGGATAGATAACCATAATCAGTGACATTTAAAAAATGCGTCAAAATAAATGTAATCGAATAAACCATCTAATAATGAGCACAACTCTTGTGGGTGTCCTGCTCAATGGCAACGTGAAAGGATTTAGCGCGGACAATCCGCATGGCTTTTGTATTTCCCATTCCTCCCCGCAGAACGGCAGGACCGGCGGCCATCTTTCATTCAGACAGACAAACAGACAGACTGACTGACGTCTTCTGGGCTCTGCTTGTGGGTCCGGGAGACATCTTGCCGTGTCTACCAGTCGACCGCCATTGTCTCGGCTGGATTAATGTATTCATCTTTTTAGTGCTCGGGTTTAAAGGCTTCCTTTCCTGTAAGGGTTGACTGAAACTAGCGTATATTCTGTTTTGTAAGCTCCAAGCACCGATTTGGTAAAATCACTTTTAAAGGTTTTTCATACTTGCATGAAAAAAAATTTTTTACTATTGCATGGTGTCAATTTCTTTTAACGAAGCCAAATCTAAGTACTTACAGTGGGGATAATATTACGCGATGTCCGTAGTTTGGAAGTGCTGTGACTATAAAAATGTATAAGTTACATTTAGGTAGACATACATATTTTTAAATTATTAAGACCACTTGTGCCTTTTATAAGAGACACGATTTTTAGTTTGAAGTTGATTTCTTGAAATTAAATATTTTTTTTATGTTTATTAAAAAATCAACCCCTGAAAAGAAAATTTTGTAAAAAACTATAATACATCTATTTTTAATAGTAATTTTTTTTTGGTTTGACTGAGGATTGAACCTTCGTCCCCGGGGAGTGACTAAAATGAGTGAACCACGCTATCGCTTAAGTCAAATCCTAATTGGATGTTACCCAGAAATATTTCGTATAATAACAGCTATAAATTTTGATAATGTCATTCAATTACAGAGAAATGAGTGAGCGCACGCGTGTGTATGCGTGAGTACCACCAAAAGTTGAAATAATACATTGTCTATGGATTTCGGCAAATGGATTAACTTCTACTTCCAAGATTCCATTTCATTAATTTAAGAAAACAAAATAAAAATTCAAATTAAAATAGACGTATTTTAAAAGTATCTAATTCTACATTAATTACAAAGCAATAATAATTTTATTTAATAAGATCTATCACCGTATTAAAGTTGAGCTTGTGAGTTATTATAATTTATCGTTATTGTTTGTTTATATGTTGTAGTTTCAGTGTGTTTTTAAGGTACAATTTAAAATCCTAATTTTTATCTTTTTAATTGTAATTTTTTTATGAATATTTCTGGTGATAAATTAAAAAATGTTAACTCCAAGATATATTTATTTTTGTTATAATTTTGGAGTTGGGATGTTGTTTGTTTAAGATTTCGATTATTTCAAAACGTTTTGTTATTTTATAAGTTTTTAAAAATTGTTTAATTTAATTTATTAGCTTAGATTTGTCAATAATACTAAATAATAATAATTCAGTTGGGAGATAATTGTAGTGTTTTTTATGGATTAATAAATATAAACATGGCATCTTATTAAAATTAAAATAAAAGGAAAATTGGAGAGAAGTTCAGACATAGAGGAAATAGAATGATTAATGGGATGGGGCAATTCATATAAGGCAAAGACAATGATTGACAAAAAACATAACATTTTTTTAAAGAGCGACAACCAAAAAATATATTTGAAGAAAAGATTTAGTTTCCAGGAAATAAGAACAATCCGGCAAGTCTGGCACGTGATATTTAAAAGGAAATGGAGCAATTTTATTTTATTTGAAGCAATTATTTTATTTAATACTAGTTGAAGTGTACCAGGCTTTGCTCAGAGACTTATTAAAGATTTGGGGTAAAGTTTTGAGGTTGTGATGATCTCATAAGGTTTAGCCAGCGTCAGCAATGTAAGCGTCCGAAAATATTTTTTTCGTCTTCATTACAAAACTAATAAATACAATATGCATGTTTTATATGTATATACAAACCTCCCGGAAGAAATTTCCTAAATTATAGTGAAAACCCAATCAAAATCCGTTGGGTAGTTTAGAAGAACTAAGCGCACAAACAGACAGACGCCGATAGCGACTTATTTTTATAATATTTAAAGATTGTTCAAAAAACATCTCGACTAGCAAGCCAGAAGTGGCGGGGTCAAATCAATATTATTAGATTAATTTTAAGAATTTAACATTAAAAAATGCAGTAACTTCATTTCGAGCCAAATTTAAATTTTTTAATTTAATCACATACTGTACTATCGGTAACCGGATAAATCGTCACAATGATAATTCATCACATCTTAATAAAGTTATATAAAGTCATGGAAAGTGATGAAACAAAAACTTTATTAACTGGGTTATGTAGGTTAGGTTAGATTAAAAAAAAATTCATCGTTTCTAATGACTTTATATCACTTTTTAAAAGTGTCTTGAATTGTCACTGTGTTGAGTTTTAATGGAACCTGTACTATCATACACTCTATGATATAACTTTTTACTCCTACACCAAACTCAAGAGCTAGTTCTCTTCATAGCAGGTTTAGAAATACTAAAAATATATTTTTCACTACTTTGTTTTAACGCCATGTGTTTTTTTACTATTTATTATTTTTGTTGATGAATTTCCATATTTCTACTACGTATTTATTTTGTAACAATATTATAATTTCCTTATTTTTTATATGTTATGTATTTTAAACGAATAAATTGTGTTTTATGTCACAATTTAGTTATTTTAAATAATATGTAGTATACTTGCGGCACGTTCTTGAATTGAAGATACTCTCGATGTGCCATAGTTGAAGACCATTGAAACGTTGCGACGCATTGCTTGAAATGACTTTGGTCTTGTTTGGTGACCAGATATGAGTAGCCAGGTACTCCTCCACCGTTCCTCCCTCTCCCTACTGACTTGAGCCTTACAGGATACCTCAAATGGGGATACCACAGTCTCACTGGCTCAAAACGGTTGGAAGCAGTTGGGACTGCTGTGCGGTTTCACATATATAAAAAAATCAACAATAATTTCCGAGAGTTTACTCGGAAATCAATAAGGATAATAAAAATCAAATCAATTTGATTTTCACTATAATAACGTATATAGAAGTAATATAAATAGATAGTTTGTTATTGTAAATTTGAAAACACGGGATATTATAGTTCCAATATTGAAGAAAATAATTTCTGTTAAAATTTTATATTATATTTTGGTAAAAAGTAGTTTCTAGTCGTCATTTTTTTCAGATAATGTTCAGAATTTTATACAGCATTACGAACTACTTCCTTAAAAAAACATGACTGTTGGTCATCAGGGTTCGAAAAGCATTCCACCAGCTTTCCTGAACGGGAGCTTCTAAAAGTAGATTTACCACAGTTTTATGAAATAGATATACAACCAATATAAAATTTAAGGAGTACAAATAAATAGTAAGAATCTGGCTGAAAGAAGTCAATGAGAAAACTCTAGAACGACACACATAAAAGAAAAATAAAATAGAATTAAATCACTTGAGTCTGCATCAGTACGGAATACCCTAGTGAACGAATTACTATACTGAAATTCACCATAATATTTTGAATTTACTATGTTTTACAAAGTCGCTAAAATAAAATAACATTTTAATAAAATTCAATAATATTATTATTAGATGTCAAAAAATAAATAAAAACGGAGCTCCAAATTCAATTAACTGAAAAGGAACGGAGCAATTTTTATCTTCATTCGAACAAATGAAGAAATATATATTTTATATTAATTAAGCAATCGATTTAAGCACGGTTTTGATGGGATAGCTCTGCGTTTACCGGAACATAGAAGGCTTCTTTGCGTTTTGCAATCCCAAAATAAATATAACTTACGGCAATAACCGAACCTGTGAAAAAAGCGATACTGGAATATGGCTGCCGTTGACACAATGGGCGCAAAGCCTTATTTTCCGAAATAAAATAACCCTTTAATTTGCTTTGGGGTTGATTACTGTTCCTGACATAGGCACTTTTAAAATTTATTAAAAAATTATATTATGTATGATAATTAAAAACCATTTCGATGGATACCCAATTCCTTCACGGTTTTAATGTACATTGCAGTAATAAAATAAAATAAAACATTTTTATTAAAATGGCATCCTAAATTCGATTGTTGTGAACTCCAGTAATTAATAAATCTATATATAGAACAACTAGACAGACATTAACATTTTACATATATACATCGTATTCCATCTATAGTTTACATTACCCAAAACGAAGTTTACACACTCTTCGCAACAAATACGAGCATTTAAACGATATGGATGTTTTTGACAAGAAATTGAACTTGGCAAACTTAAAACGCCCTATGTGCGAACAAGTTCTTATTTTATAAATTACTAGTGGGCCCGGACAGACGTTGTCCTGACACAGACGGCCTCCTATGTAGACAACATTTTATATAGACCTCATTTTATGTAGACCTCATTTTATGTAGACCCCATTTTATGTAGACCTCATTTTATGTAGACCTCATTTTATGTAGACCCCATTTTATGTAGACCTCATTTTATGTTGACCTCAATTTATGTAAACCCCATTTTATGTAGACCTCATATTATGTAGACCTCATATTATGTAGACCTCATATTATGTAGACCTCATTTTATGTAGGCCTCATTTTATGTAGACCTCATTTTATGTAGACCCCATTTTATGTAGACCGCCTTTTATCTGGTGGCGCTGTTGTCGGATAGTTTATGCATTTGACATACATAGAATGCATGCGCAAGTCACATGAATCGTAGATATTGTTTTGACGTTTCATTTGATATCGATCATTTCAGCAGATTGTGATTATTGTTAAGTACGATAGAACATAAGTAAAAATGCGATCGGCACCGTTATGTACACTTAAAACTACCTTGAAGTATGTCTTTGACAGTGTGACAGATTGCCGTATAAATACAATCCATAGAAAACACTTTCGATGTACATTTTCGAAATCGGTATGGCGGTTTAGGAGATTAGCGTGTACGAACACTGTGACACGTGATTTTTATATACTAAGAATAGTTAGATTGTAAAATAAACATAAGACAACCCATCAAGTTTCATTAATTAAGTACTTTATACAATAAATTATACACGGTAAATTACATGCTACATCAATTAAATACATTTTTATTTAAAATCGTTAATTTGAAGTAAAATTGCAGATTATTTATTGTTATGTTAATTATTTATATTTTGTCTCACCTATACTTTGTTGACTCTTATATTTTACTATTTTTTTAATGATAAACTTATGTTTATAAGACAAGGTTTTATGCATAGCATAAAGGATAACAAATAATTATTCCCGTTGGCAGCATTTATTTTTACTCGGAAGATATATTCAATTTGTATTGATATTTCAGGCGACTTATTATTGCTTATAATTATTTACTTATATTTTGTGTTATATATATTTTTTGACTCTTTATTTGCATTGTAATTTTTAAAAAAAATGTACTGCATTACGTGTAAAAGGCCTTTGGGGGATTAAATAAAATACCATCCTTCTAAAATTACCTTCTCTACCCCCTGCCAATGTTAAAATATAGAAGATAGTTATTTTAAGAAAATCAATCAATTTGACATCGACGTATTTTAATATGAAATTGTACTCAAAATGAACAAAAATTGTTAACAACAACAACAACAAAAAAGCTCTTACTTGTTTCTTTTATTGTCGCAGGTCGCCAAACACCTTCAGGGCCAACTAAAATAAGAAGAAAAAAACTTATTCATAAAATTTTACTGAACAAGGAAAGGAGAGAGATGAACATGTTGTAAAGCTGTGAGACTTTTTCAATAATATATAAAAAAAAAGTAAATAAAAACAATGAGTGATATAGATACACAATAGAAAGAAATAGACACACAAGTAGGGAACAACTTATTTAAGACGGGTAGGTGGGGGGGGGGGACGGTTTCAGCGGAGATTAACGGAATAAATTAAATATGGGACTATCAGTTAAATTTATTTATTTATTTTGTAAGAAACAAACAGCTTTTACATAATATGCAATGATAGATATAAATATACAAGTTAACTGAAGTCAAGCCACAGAAGTGTCTTATGCTAAAGTTCATTGGAAATGAAGTTTTAATATCTTAAAATTAATTTGGTGTTAAAGGAAGGGGAGAGGAAGAGGAAAATAGGAAGAGGATAGGAGATGCTCCCGATACATTCCATACTCTCATATTAATAATCGATCGTACGCATTCCTTCATATCGATATTTCTTAAGGTTATTACCAAAAATGTCAATGCTGTAAAATTTTGTATTATATTGTGCACATATACGAGGAATTGGAGAATTTTTTCGAATGTTTGTTCTACACGAGGGTAGATAAAATAAATCACATCGGGTTGATCTAGACGGAATATGGAGATTTATTAAATTGATAAGTTCCGGTGAGTCCAGACCATTATTTAGAATTTTAAATAATAAGATTTGATCAAAAATTAGACGTCGTGTTTGGAGGGAGTTAAAATTATGAAATTTAATGGATTCGGTATGATTTGAGAAGTGTATGTTTAGTTTATAATTTATGTGTTTAATTTTTTTTTTAATTCTTTCTATTCTTTCGATATGGGCTTGGTATAAAGGAGTCCAGATCGGTGTACATTGTTCCAGGTGCGGGCTAATATATGAGGTGTAAAGGGAATATAGAGTGTTTATGTTGTGGAAGGGTTTTGCTATGCGAATTATAAATCCCAGCATTTCATTGGCTTTGTTAATGATGTCATCAGTGTGTTGGATAAAGATTAATTTAACATCTAGTGTTACCCCAAGGTTCCTGATATATCTTAAAAGTATTAAGTAATGGCAAAATACCAACGTTGTAATTAATATCGAATTTAAATAATAGTACCTGAATGGTAAATGAATCAAAGTATAATATAAATATTAAGTATGACCGTACATGCATACAGTATGCCTGTAAAAAACAAATAAACTAAGAAGTATGTGATTTAAACGTTGGAAGATATACAGACAAGATTTTTTTAAGCCAATAAATAATACATGTCAATAACTGGCAAATAGGACTGAAATAAGTTACCACCAAATATATCAATAAGTTCACAGCGTTTGTTTGTAAGGTGATGGATACTTGGAATTGGTGAATACATGTAGTAGTTAGTATTGAGGTTATTGTTACATTTAAAAGTGTTCTTGCTTCGAGTTTGTCTGGAAGGTACATTCATATAAATTAATTCCAATAATTCAGGGCTGTCAATTAGAGATTTTATAATTTTTAATAAAAATGATATATCAGTTAAAACTCTTCTATCTAATAGTTTGAGAAGTCTGGTTTCGGCACGTAAGTTAATTTAATTTATAAATTTTGATGGAAATATTCATTTTAAAATTGATGTACGGTAGGAATTTAATTTGTACCTTTTCTAAGGCTTGAGAATGAACTTTTTAGAACAGTGACCATACTGTTAAATTATATTCTAATTAACTTCGTACTAATGAGCAATAAAGATGTTTTAAAGTTAACACATTTTTAAACTTTGCCCCCATTCTCAAAATAAAACCGAGCATTCTCATCGCATCGCTTGTAGTTTCATCGATGTGCAATTAAATCTCATTCCAATTCTAATTTTACGTAATATTTTAGTTCCGAGATTTTATCAAATGAGTGGTTAGTTGTGATTAAATGTTTCGCAAATTCTGAAAAAGTATCATTATTTAAACATCGTAGATGCTCTTTTACTCTTTGGTTGACGTTCCGGGCCGTTTTTTCGATATAAAAAGCAAAACAATCTTTGCAATTACGTTTATATATGCCCTAGTAGCTAAGTTTATCGTCATTATCTTTAGTATTAATAAAGTATTTACTTATTATTTTGTTATTAGTGTAAAATGCGGGATTTATTTCAGATGGGAATTTTTAACGCTCAAAGAAGAAAAGTTATTTGTATACAGGACGCCATTAGAATGTTTGATTAATGTTTATATTATTAGGGCTTGCGAACATGTTAAATAGAAATTTATTTGATGCTGTTTGTTTCAATTTTTTATGAAGAATTATGTCTACTAGTTCTATATCATATCCGTTATTTAAAGCGATTTGTTTAATGATAGATAATTCATTGTTATTCACATTCTCATTTATTTTTGTATTAGCGATGGGAGCTCCTACAAGCCCACTTATTGCAGACATCTTCATGAATAATCTAGAAAATAATATTTATGCTTCTAGTGTTTTTTTTCTGAAATAACTATAAATATATTACAGGGTATTTTTGAATGCCGTTGAGAAGTTTCAGTCTGTATTTGGTGTCAGTATATTTTATATTTCTGATCTACCTGTTTTTTTATCCCGCTTGTTATATAATTTTGTTATGATTTTCTTATGAGAGTGGGATTTTGTTGTAGAGTTTATTACCTTCGTACAAGAAGCTTTTTTGCTGAAATGTTGTGTTTGCAGTGGCAAATATATTATGTTTTTGACCCTGAGATATAATGTTTCTATATACGTATTAGTTGTTATTTCTTGACATATAAATATAAATGAGTATTTTGTAGAATGTAGATGTTTAATTAATACAATGTTAAGATTGTTGGAGATTTCGTAAGTGCTAGTTCTTACAAGGACTTTCAGTATAATTTTCATTAAGGGTTTTTTGGTTGTAATGAATGATTTTAGAATATTGTCATTTGCACTGCCCCATCCGATAATACCGTATTCTAACAGAGTTTGGCAAATATTATCAGATTATTCATATCCTGGGAATGTTTGAACTACTATAAAAAATTCTACGCCCTATTTCATACGGTTGCTGGCAAACAACCGTTGTCAATTCGGATCCACCACATGATAAAAAAATGCTGGTCGGTATATTTTGACACGCGACTCGAAAACATCGGAAAATATAGAAATACAATTTTAGTATTATTGTTGTTCATTTTCATTGATGCAAATCATAAATAATTTTGATATTTAAAAAAAAATTTCAACTTTTTTACATAGTCGTTTCTTGCACTATTTTCAAGTATAATTTCGTAAATATTTTTTATATACAGGGTGTATCGGCACGTACCCGACAAACTTTAACCAGCTATTCCTTAACATATTTGGAGTAAAAAATCTTATGTGCACTTTGCTGTCCGGTAACGTTTTTTTTAATAAAAAATTATTATTCATATTTTCACCACATGTCACCACTGTTTTATCCTTTGTCAAAGTTTGAAAACCCATCTGGCAATATTTTATTCGAATTCCGTTGAATAATGCACGTGTGTACCTATATTGGCGCACTTTTACAATCACAACGAAATGGCACGGCACCATTCGTCTCATTTTTAACTATTATTATTTTGTGTGTGCGAAAGAGCGAAGACGCTTTTCGACATACTTGCTTATAACAGCTTTTGAACACGAAAAGCAATGCCAATGACAGTGATGTAGTGTGGAAATTTTTAATTTTTTTGTTTTTAATTGAAAAAAAAAATGCTACCGGACAGCAAAGTGCCCATAACATTTTTTACTCCAAATGTGCTAAGGAATAGCTGGTTAAAGTTTGTCGGGTTAGTGCCGATACACCCTGTATACAGGGTGTATCGGCACTTACCCGACAAACGGTATACAGGGTGTATCGGCACTATAATATAGGTACACAATATAGGTACAATATAGGCCAATATAGGTACACACGTGCATTATTCAACGGAATTCGAATAAAATATTGCCAGATGGGTTTTCAAACTTTGACAAAGGATAAAACAGTGGTGACATGTGGTGAAAATATGAATAATAAATTTTTTATTAAAAAAAACGTTACCGGACAAAATTTAACCAGTTATTCCTTAGCACATTTGGAGTAAAAAATGTTATGGGCACTTTGCTGTCCGGTAACGTTTTTTTTAATAAAAAATTTATTATTCATATTTTCACCACATGTCACCACTGTTTTATCCTTTGTCAAAGTTTGAAAACCCATCTGGCAATATTTTATTCGAATTCCGTTGAATAATGCACGTGTGTACCTATATTGGCGCACTTTTACAATCACAACGAAATGGCACGGCACCATTCGTCTCATTGTTAACTATTATTATTTTGTGTGTGCGAAAGAGCGAAGACGCTTTTCGACATACTTGCTTATAACAGCTGTTGAACACGAAAAGCAATGCCAATGACAGTGATGTAGTGTGGAAATTTTTAATTTTTTTGTTTTTAATTGAAAAAAAATGCTACCGGACAGCAAAGTGCCCATAACATTTTTTACTCCAAATGTGCTAAGGAATAGCTGGTTAAAGTTTGTCGGGTTAGTGCCGATACACCCTGTATACAGGGTGTATCGGCACTTACCCGACAAACTGTATACAGGGTGTATCGGCACTATAATATAGGTACACAATATTTTTTTTTTTTTTTTTACAGTATTACCGCACAAGAGTCCCAACTGCTCCCGTCTGGAGCCAGTGAGACTATGGCATCCCCAATTGGGGTATGTTGTGAGGCTGAGGGTATTGGGGAGGGGAGGGAGATGGGGAAGAGGAAGGTGGGGAAGTACCTGGCTATTCAGATCTGGTCACCAAACACGGCTAAAGCCATTTCAAGCAACGTTTCAATTCTGAATGGTGGTCTTAACACCAGGGCGATACTGAGAGTATCTTCCACTCTGGAACGTGCCGCAAATATACTATATATTATTTTAAATTAATTAATTGTGAAATAACACAAATTAATCAAATAAAATTTATTTGCGCACGCCGGGTTCGAACCCGCGACCTTCGGATCTGTAGTCAAAAGCGTATACCACTAGACCACGCCGGCCGTGGTCTACAATACAATACGTACAATATAGGCCAATATAGGTACACACGTGCATTATTCAACGGAATTCGAATAAAATATTGCCAGATGGGTTTTCAAACTTTGACAAAGGATAAAACAGTGGTGACATGTGGTGAAAATATGAATAATAAATTTTTTATTAAAAAAAACGTTACCGGACAGCAAAGTGCCCATAACATTTTTTACTCCAAATGTGCTAAGGAATAACTGGTTAAATTTTGTCGGGTTAGTGCCGATACACTCTGTATATGTATGTAAAAGCCTTAATAGGCGTGAAATAAATGGAATAAATTTTGAAGTATATCAAAATTATACATTATAATTACATTCGACGGTTTAAGAATGAAAATAAAATCTAATAACTTGCTATTGTTTACTATGTAGTAGTTCTAATGTTTCTAATTTTATCTTACTTAATAAATTAAAAACAAAGTTGCCCAAAACTACACCAGCACTTCGTTGAATCCTACAAATTATAGTAGCGTTGGTAATGTAGTTTTAGTGATTTGTCTTATATGTAGTATTTTTCTAGTTTCTATATTATCTGTTACATGTTTTATTAATAATGTTTCATATTCAGTTTATTAGTTTAATGTTATTTCATGCTTTAAAAACTTTTTTTCATATGTTTCGATACCTCACTAGGTATATTCTGTTGTTAAAATCCATGTCCTGCCGGGCGTAAAACCAAATAAATGAAGAAATGTTTATTTTTTATATACATATATTTAATGTAACTTTTTTCAAACAAGGAATCTTTCCTTCGATTTGTCCAAAGAAACGTCACTAACTCAAAGAAAAATTATAATATATATTAAGGAATTATACAATTTGTCCAAATAAACGTTACTATCTCAACAACAATTCTTTTTTCAAATTTTCTTTAGACAGTTACCTACAATAATGTTTAACTATGCTCAGTTTACTACAGACTATAATAATCTTCTGATTCCACATCCCACCCCTTTGTCCTTGCAGACTATAATAATCTTCTGATTCCACATCCCATCCCTTTGTCCTTGCCCTAATTCACACTTATTTGTTCGTCCTGGGGTATTCTTTACTCTTTGGTGGATCCATATTTGCAGGACAAATGATTACACAGTGATTATATTGGATAAACCAACAGAAAAATGGTTATATTTCTTGGAAGCTTTTGACATTTATTTATGACCATAAAATGTTTCACTAGGTTTAATTATTTAAAATGGCTATGTTTTATTATTACTATATTCATTTATTTTGTAATAATATACACGTAGGTAGTAACTCAATCCTCCTTACTAAAAAACGAGGTGTAAATTTAATAAACGATCGTGTGTGTAAAAACCTTAGTGCAATTTAACTCCTTATGTATTATACTACTTGCGTTTATATCTTTTAATCATAGACATATGAATATTAGTAGACCTGCCCTAAGTGATTAAAAGCGTATTATTCCCCACTCCCCATACCGGTTCCATTGGAGCCGGCTGGGCTCGCGTATGGCTTCCCGTGAATCTTGAGAATGTGACGTCATCATTCTTGTTCGAACTAGCGTCGAGCTATAGTCGAGGCATTTTATGAAATAACACGGCAAAATAGTGGCTTGTGATATGAAAACTTGTAAAAATAGATGTGAAATAGAGAATAAACCCAATTGTCGTATTACATTCCATATGTAAGCATCATTTTAAGCTTATTCACGTCGTATAATATGAATCAGTTGTAGAAACATATACTATCACATCGAGCCAACATTGGTCGAATGTAGCGATTCTCAAGTGTGCGCATCGTTGTTACTGGAAATAAATTATGAACACTTATAAAAGTGTCTTAACTAAATATGTAAACGAAATATTCGACTCTGAAAATAGAAGAATTTTTTTTGCCGAATTTGGACTTCGCAAATTTGTTCATAACGTGGCGAGTAATTTGCGCTCCTATGTAAAAATGTCTATTCATTCATAAGCAGATTTTACTTTTAAGAACTAAATGGTGATATTATAATGCGAGATGCCTATATACTGTCAGATTGATTTATTGACGAATCACAGTCAGCTTTACCCCCTTCGTTCTTCAACAGTTGATTTTACCCCTCACCTTTAATTTCTAGTCTATATATTCATATGTCTGTGCTTTTAATGAACGATTTTATGAAATACAATAAAGATAGTGACAACCCTATCAAAATCCGACAGAAGCGGATATAAATTTTGTTTTATACTGTTAAGAGATATGAATTGCTTATGCAGCCTAATAGGGTTGTTTATCTGTTGTATAAACTTGAAATAATAATAATTTCACATAAAATTTCCGAAGTTTTCAAAGTTATTTTAAATTCTCTATGTATATATTTCTTCATTTTGAAGACGTCGTAAAAACAAATATCATTTTAGAAACTAGATAAAATTACCCTTTAGATTTTTATATTTGAAATATATGTTAATATTTAAAGAATACAATATTTTAATTACAAATATGAAAAACCTTTTTAAAAAGCTTATCAAATACATTTTTCGTTCAAACGTCGAAAAATTACAGAGAGTAAAAAATTCCAAAAAAACAGTCCTTTTATTTAAGGAATTTGCAAGAAAATCGTCTCTTCACATTTTATCTCGTTCATACAATAAATATTTTTAAAATAATAATTCCCAGAGCGTAACCAAACAAATACACATTTTGGATTATATTTGGCAGATCTTTATAAATGTGTATTTACTTGCATATGCATAAGGCATTTATGTTAATAAAAACATCACTTTCATAAAATTCTTACAAAATTCACGAGGTAATAAAAAAATAACGTTTCAAATATGAAATAACCAAGCTCTTTCTGATAACATGAAACTAAGTTGACAAAATGACATTATTAACGGATAACTGAAGAAAAAAACACATACAATAGCAATATTGAATTGTACTAATGTAAGAGTGAATTAGTCATTAGAATCGAAATTAGGAACAAAAACATGATTTGAATCACTCATCTCAAACCACAAATCAAAAACTGTCGCATTATTCATAATGTCGGGAAATTTTGCCAGTCTGCCCAAATGCAATGTTGCGAGATAGTTTTTTAGTGGTAATAATTAAAAATACTAATTGTACACTCTTTTTATAAGTAATTAGTTTTTATTATAACAGTGTTTTTTATGTACACAGGTCCAAATGCTCGGTGCAGTCAGAATAATACTTCTCCAATTAGGTTAAACGTTGCGAGACGAAATAGTATTTATGAAAGGAAAATATTAGGCAGAGCTAAATAAATTACAAACAACAATTAAATTACCACTAACCTTAGCTTGCTTTAAAAAGAGTAAATGTCAGTTTTTCAAGTTTCGAGGCCGATGTAGAACTTGCTATTTTAGGAAATTTGAATTTAAAGAAATGCGATTCCCGAAATAGAAAGAAATCCCGAAAACGAAAAAATTGTAGAAATCGGAAGGGTTTTTTAGAATTCAGAAGATAAACCAATTTGGAGGCGAGATCGCAAAAATATATGTATCGAAAAACTATTGAAGGCGTATTTCACTTTAAGACGAACCGCAAATAAATAAATATTATGATATAAATTTTCGACCCTATTATAAAAATTAAATAAATAAATATTTTAAAATCTTAAAATAACCATCAAAGAACCCAGCAGAGCCGCAGATAACTTAACATTTTTTTAAAAGAAATGCGAACATTCTATGCTACCTGATCCTTTTTTTTGTAATTTAGCTAACCATCTCGGCGTAATTTTAAGTACGTCGAGTAGGTACCTAAACTAAACAGTTTTTTTTATTGCATGCAACACTCGCGACGATGATTATGAGAGTCGGCGCATGCGCCGTGGAAACAATATGGCGACCACAGAAGCTTAATGCTCATGTGCCTAATTGAAAAATAAGTGTGATTAATGATACCGTGGTCGCCTCGTGCTTTTTACTTTAATATTTTCATTAAATTATGCATCTCCAGCGAGGTGCGGCGGTCGAGTAATATATTTGCGTTTATTCCACGTGCAACTAAACGATACATAAATCCAGATGTTCAATTCAAAATGTTATATTTGTGGTTCTTATTATTCAAGGGGAAGTTGGGGTTGCGGAAACTAATTTTAGGAAGGGTTCTTATAAGTTTCACTAAATTAATATTAATTTAAAAAAATAAATTGTGCAATTAATACAAATTAATAAAAAAAAAATTACTTGCGCACGTCGAGATTTGAACCCTCGACGGTCGGTTTGCTAGTTGAGAGCCTTACCCCCCACCACGGAGGCCGTATAGACAACATCATTACGAATACCTGAGGCCCAAAGCTATATAACGATTTACCGAATACAATAAAATGTGAGAAAAGTTATTCCAAATTTAAAAAAAAAATAATGTTTCATTTTTATACAAAACCTTCTGATTGATATTTTACCGATTATATTTTATTCGTTTGGGTTATTTTTTTTTGTCTGTTTTAATTTATATATTTATCAAGTTCTATTCTCTCACATACAGTTTATATAATAAGTACCAGTTATTGAAAAAATGTTTATAATCGAATCGAATGGGTTAGTAGTAAAGTTTTGTGAACACCTCACTAGGAGAACCTGTGCTGAGGTGTATTATGTATTTTACTATCTGCTGCGAATTTTGAATATATTTTCACTAATTCATTTATTTTACAATATTTGTAACTAGATATACCTACTTTGTCGAACAAACATCTTTATTATTTATAAGTAAAATTAAATAGACTAGCTCTCCATTTATACCTTAGAATATTTCTCTACTAAGTTATGTAATATATTATTATTAATTTGTACCTTTTCTTTATAATTTCAATAAAAATAATAATAGAAATTAGGTCAATATTTATGGGGAGTAGGATTTTTTAAATAATTCCGTTCAAATTGAGCCAAATTCTGGAAATTATACGTAAGAGCTGAGAGAAGTTTATTCCAAATGAACGGGCCAAGAGCACGAAAAGATCGATCATAGAAAACGGCTTAATTTGATCTAGAAATTTAGATTAGACGATTAGTAACATCTTAATCTGCTGAACTCAGAGTAAGCTGTCTATGGCTTAAATATTGCCGGAGAGAGAATTTCCTTTTTTCGTGTTCAATAGGAGCCAGTACTGGAGTTTAGAATGAGAATTAGCGTAACAAACCAGTGCGTGCCTCAAGGCAGTACTGCCGTACAATACCGCCGAGACAATACCCTAAAATAAAGCCAGAATTTTACCGACGTAAGTGAAACAGCCGTGCAATAAAATATACAACGCCCGGCCCGGCGTAATGGACGGACCTACGGTCGACTTTGCCCTAGCAGGCCTAGAAAATCGATCTTTCCGTGGGGTTTATTTTAATTCTTTCTGATGAACGTATCACTAAAACCTCAAAAGTTTCTAGAGGGATCTATCGGGAAGTTACTGATTTACCTTATAGAAAAATAGGATCTGGTTTAAATAAAAATTTCTAATGGCAAGGTCCTGTTTTTTATTAACCTTAAATATAAATAACTTACATCCGTAGGGATCCCTTTAAAAACAAGTGAGATTTTAGTAATATATTCATCAGAAATAATTTAAATGTGAGCGTTGAGCAAACCCCCGTTATTAGTTTTATGTCGCCTTATGCAGATCTTCAAAACTTCAAAATTTCAGGGCATCATAGCCCTTAGAAGTGGGGTTATGCGACAATACTTAGATTCACCAAATATTATTCTTGTCGCGGCACTGAAAACGGTAATGAGGTAAAGATACCATACCATATATCATAAACCATAAATTTATGAGGTAAAGATACCATCACATATATCATAAACCATAAATATCATTCTTGTCGCAGCACTGAAAACGTTAATGAGGTATAGATACCATACCATATATCATAATCCATAAATTTTTTTTTTTTCGCAGCACTGAAAACGTTAATGAGCTAATGATACCATATCATATATCATAAACCATAAATTTATGAGGTAAAGATACCATCACATATATCATAAACCATAAATATCATTCTTGTCGCAGCACTGTAAACGTTAATGAGGTATAGATACCATACCATATATCATAGACGATAAATTTATAGTAAATAAAATAAAATAAACAAAAACAACAAAAAAATACAGAATTATAAAAAAAACGTAGATAATCAGAAAGCAAAAAAAAACTTTAGTGATTTTTTATTGTATTAGATGAGTGAAAATTAGAGAGAAGTCAGAAATTAACCTTTCGAAGGAACACTGTTAGAAAACTTGTGAAAATAAAATATATAATAATATCTGTCAAATATTTAAACAAAATAATAATTATTAAAATGCAATATTACCCACGGTATCGCTTGTCTGATATGATTTATACTTTTCAGCATGAATACATAGACACATTTTGCATCACTTCACGCATGTACCGATGCACCGACAGCCGAAATTGGTTCCCACGTTTGATTGTACTCGATTCCCTAAAACACATTCCGAAATAGTCTAATTCATATAAAAATGGCCAGTTTCAAGAGCCAAGTTATGTCCGCAAGAAATGTCCTGTTTCCGACCTGCAGTCCATAACAAGGGGCATGTGGCATGTTCAGCATATTGCATTCAGCCCCGCAGCAGTGCCACTGGTGCCCCCTACACACTACATACTAGATACCAGATACGGGTGCCGCGCGCCGCCCGGTACCATTCACCGAAGTTATGGCCAGTCTGGACCGGGGAATGAAATTCCGACTGAATAACTTGGCCTTTTGCCGTCTACGTAATTTGATGGTTATTTTGCAAGGGAATTGGCGCAGAAGGATGGAACACGAAGAATGTAATATATTGTGTTATGAGTTAAGAGATATTGAAATACATATATTATTTCAATTTAAAAAAATTATTTAAGATTTCAGTGACTGAGCACTCTGAGCATTAAGAGTTTTGACTCAAGGGACAGAGATACCGGATCGAAAATTCGGCGAAAAATATATTTAAAATAAAAGATATAAATTTGTTTTAGACCACTTTAATTTTAATTGTACTCTACCGGTTTCGGAAGCACCCTTCCTTCGTCAGGAGAATATTAAAACTAACTTATGACACAAAATATTGACAGATATATATACACAAAAAATATAATTTAGGTGTTTGAGTGGGAGGTTAACAAAGGGGGACGGGTAATTGGGGGAATTCCAGCAATAACAGAGCGGTTCACTGGAAATATAGCTAGGATGGGACTAAACGATAAATTAAATCTGCCTATCATTCGATGGTACACCGACTAGTAAAAATCCCCTTATCATCTGTTAATTTCACAATTAAACTATCTAAAATTAAACAAATTGCTCTTAATAATGGTTACTCCACACACTTAATTGATAAAATCCTGAATAAGAAACTTAAGCTCATTTCAACTAATATTTTTTTATTTGGTACAACCGAAACTAATAAAAAAATCACAAATCCCTTTCAATGGCGTAGAATCTTATATATATCCAATTTTTCTTCAGTTAGTACAAAAAAATTACCTTGCCACATTAAACCCGCGTTCTATACTGATAACACCTTAGGTAAATTATTAAAAAACACTTAAGATAAAGATCATAAATTGAGCCACTCAGGCATTTACCAACTATGTTGCAATGATTATCCATCATTCTACATAGGCAGAGGCGGATTTGCAGTCTTGGCCGCCCTAGGCCCTAAGGCCCCAGACCATGTAGCCGCTCCTTTCTCAGTACCCATCATATTGACCAGGAGTATCCAAACTTTTCAGTAAGTTCCCAGGGTCAAAACCGTTTTAATTTTCCTGCCATTATCATTCATGGTTCATGGGGTGAGATTTGTCCAGGTCTTGGCGGCGGATACGTCTGCCCACCTGCTGCGTGGCGGGCCGGATCGAGAGAGACTGGGCGAGGGAGGCCTTTTGACCTTTCCAGCCGGACTATCTTGACCCATCGCCTTGCACTGCAGTTGGAGGGATGTATTCATACGTATGTCACTCCTGGACACACTAATCCCCAGATTCCTACCCACCCCTCATACATTTTCCTTTTCAGAACTTCCTATCCTTCCCTTCCTTAAAAAGACCCTCCACACAGCATCACCTAAGATGACATAGGTCGTGAGGGAAAATATTTTCCTCAAAGCCTCCTGTGTAGAATTAATGTAAAAAAATACGCTTCTAAATTCGCTAGTTCAATTACTGTATAATTGTCGATTGTCGTGCGCTGTGTGCTGTGTGTGAACACGCTCTTGCATATCGCTATTTCGTACGTAGAATATTTAGGTACTTAGGAAGTAATTTCTTGTTATCATCTGTGACTTTTTTCTCACGATTGGCCGCCCCTAATATCTGGCCGCCCTAGGCCCGGGCCTACATAGGCCTAAGGGCAAATCCGCCTCTGTACATAGGTAAGGAATTCCCCCAATTACCCGTCCCCTTTGTTAACCTCCCACTCAAACACCTAAATTATATTTTTTGTGTATATATCTGTCAATATTTTGTATCATAGGTTAGTTTTAACATTCTCCTGACGAAGGAAGGGTGCTTCCGAAATCGGTAGAGTACAATTAAAATTAAAGTGGTCTAAAACAAATTTATATCTTTTATTGTAAATTATGACGAGCCACAAAGTAAATTCTTATTACAAATATGAAAAATATATTTATTTTTAAATGTACATTTTATGAGGTCGAAATTTTATAATAATTACTAATCTTAGATTTACGTTTGGATACACTTTTTTCGTATTTCAGTTCAATAAACGCTACTTTAGCAATGTTTAATGATTTTATATTATACCATATACCTACTTCATCATAATATTTCCAAAATAGCGTAAGGTTTTTTTTAATATAATTTATAATAAATCTGCGGGACCGGATAATGTTCCCACAATATTTATCAAAGAATGTATTAAAATAATTGCTTTTCCATTAACCAAACTTTTTAATCTCTATTTAATCTAGTGGAATTTTTCCTGACAATCAGTTACTTGACTCCAATTTTCGAAAACGATATCAATTGTGGTTGGTGATTACGGACCGATATGTAATCAGTCCACCATAACTAAATTCTTTTAAAGTCTTATACTGGAAAAACTAATTACACAAATAAAACCCGTAATATCACCTCACCATTTTTAATTTATGTCATGTAGAAGTACTCTTTCCAATTTAATTATCTATGAAAATTTAGTAACAAATTATTTTAAAGAAAGCAAGTGAACTCCGTTAATACTGACCTTAGAAAAGCCTTTGATGCAGTTTAGAAAATTAGAAAAGTTAGTGGGGATGGAAAGGAGATGGAGAGAGTGCCTGGCTATTTAGATCTGGTCACCAAACATAGCCATTTCAATCAACGTTTTAATTCTGAATATTGGTCTTACACCAGAGCGAACTTCCAATTTTTTTTTTTTATTTAGGAGAAAAAACAGACACGGATATCAATTGACAAGAATATACAAAACATTAACTAGAGAATTCACCTGCTTCCAAATTATTTTTCACGAATTGACTTAAACAGCAGTTAAAAACATTTACAAATATTTTGACTTTAAATAGGGGAAAAATATATACGTAAGAATATTATTTTACAAATAGAGATATGAAAGAAATGCGCAATATTCTTTTAAGAATTTACAAATTATTTGTGAAAAAATTTAGAGGTTAAAACAAAAAAATATATATATATGTAAATAGATAAACAATGTTAAACAGAAATTTAAAAAAATATATATTTAAATTAAGTATGTCTAAGTTGTTTACTTTGAACTTTATAGGAAAACAGTCTTCATTTTTCTACTAAAAGTAGTGCGTGAATCAAAAAATAAGTCAGAATCCTTGAGATTTTGATTCTGATTAAGTGATTCGCACATTCTTCTGATGTGGAATAAGTCGTTAAGCCTTGTTACTCTGGGTGGTACTTTGAAGTGTATTAATTTCCGTAAGTCGGGACAGTCTTTATTATCTCAGATTTTATACAGAGTCATGAGATCAAGGTATGTTCGCCGGTTAGATAGAGTTATAACTCGATAGCATATTTATGTACCCGCGAAACTACGGAACAAATTGTGAAAAAACAAAAATTAAGCCCATAACCTCCAGTTTGCTAGTCGAGAGCCTTACACTTCGACCACGGAGGCGGTCAGAGATGTTTGTTCTATTTCAAATAAATCATGCTTTATTAAATATTTTGCTTAGGCCCATTAATTAAGGTCGTTTTCGTATGTCAGTGTGCTCCCTCTAACATTCGTGTTTTATATCTCCCTTTCAAATCATTTCCTGATTTGTAACGCTTACTATAAAATTCAAGACCAAATGTTATCCAAAAGTCCCAGAGAACGTTCCTATTTGTAAAAGTCATGAACTTAATTAACCTAAGTGATTCGAATTGAATAATATTTTTTTAAATTAATCGAATTTCAAAATCATACATTCTATGAGTTTGATTGTTCTATGAGCCCAAGCAACTCATCCGCACGTTGTGAAGCAGGTCGCGAGGAAAAAGGAAGAGCATAAATTGCAGATCTCCTGCAAGACTCTCCTGCATATAACTGTGTTACTACGTGCCACCTACACAAGTGCATTGCGCTATTATAGCTATAGGAAAACCTGCAACCGTTTGTTTACCGTCTCTCACGGGTTATGTAGTTATGTTATGTAGAAAATCTCATTTTACATATCAAATATTACTATGTAAGGCGGTGTACGTCTTGGGTAATTTTATTTAATTCTCAATCTTGGGAACGTGGATATTGCATTTTACACGTGGCACTTTATTTCGCAATCATATTATTCTTCATTACGTAATCAAAAACTGTCAACAACAATCTATCTTGATGTATTACGCTCGTTTGTTGCAAGAACAACATCAATCAAACACAAAAATATCCTTATTTGGTCAAAACCAGTCAAAACTAACCATTTTCACTTGTAATTTTTACTGATAGAACTTACCTGAACTACCAATTGTTATTGATTTTATTAGAATAATTTAAAAATTCAAATCTACAGTTTTGTTCCGATATTGATGAAATTTTGCACACTTGACCTTCAGAACATAAAACAAGAGGAAGGTGACTGTCTACACGAGATTACTAAAAACCAGCTCAATCCCCCTTTCCCACCATAGATTTTGATACTTCTTCAAGAAAACCCGGGCGAAGCCGGGGACTTCAGCTAGTAAAATATAAAGTGGAAGAAACTTGAGAGGAACATTGTAAATTACAATCTACAATTTACTACAAACAGCTATTCAGTCGCAGGATCAGAATCGCCAGTTACTTTGATTCCATGCCTCTCAATATTCTCCATTAGGGTAACACTAATTTTCTCAGCAGTTGTGCGGTTCCATAATACTATAAAATAACACCCAAAACATTTTTTTGAAAGTGACAAAGCGTATCGGCACTAAAAGTAAAAATAAATTATAGCTATTACAAGATTTAACAAAATAGGGGTTATAAATAAATTATAGCTATTACAAGATTGAACAAAATAGGGGCTATACATAAATTATGGCTATTACAAGATTTAAAAAATAGGAGTTATAAATAAATTATAACTATTACAAGATTTAACAAAATAGGAGTTATAAATACATATAGCTATTACAAGATTTAACAAAATAGAGGTTATAAATAAATTATAGCTATTACAAGATTTAACAAAATAGAAGTTATAAATAAATTATAGTTATTAGAAGATTTAACAAAATAGGGGTTATAAATACATATAGCTATTACAAGATTTAACAAAATAGAGGTTATAAATAAATTATAGCTATTACAAGATTTAACAAAATAGGGGTTATAAATACATATAGCTATTACAAGATTTAACAAAATAGGGGTTATAAATAAATTATAGCCATTACAAGATTTAACAAAATAGGGGTTATAAATATAACATTTTTCAGAAGCTTCACCTCAGTTAGATAATGCTTTCAGAAGGCGAAATTAAAGACAAGTGTTAACATAAACGTACCTCAACAGATTTCCTGGAATAAAATTAGTTTTATAAATTAATTATTTAGTTTTATAATTTTATAGAGGACAGAAGAAGTTAGAAAGTTTCCAGTAAGGCACGGCATGACTAAGTGAATCTTTGTCGACAAATAAAATAAAATAAATAAATGTGTGCTGTATGTCTCAAGTTGCTGAGTCATAAAAAAATTTACTTAAATGAAATAAAGTATTTGTCTTTTCAATGTTTTTATAGCAGTTAAGGCTCTGTTATAAACATTCAAAAAGAAGAAGAAGATTAATGAAGGTTTGAAATAGAGATATTTAAATACGAGTGATAGAGGGAGCGCGCTCATATTAAAAAATATATATAATTACTTATCGTAGGCGACTGTTGTGATAATATTTTGTAAAAAAACGACTTTTTTAAGAAAACAAAACTCTAGAACCTGAGTTCATTTATTGCTCCCAATCGTCTGTAGCCAGTGAGACCATGGTATTCCCAATTGGGTTGCGTTGTGAGGCTGAAGGTAGTGGGGGGAAAGAGATGGAGAAGAGGACGGTGGGTATTTAAAGAAACACAGTGATTTTTTTTCTATCGAGGTATTTTTGTGTAATTACCTTTTCAAGTCGACATCTGAATATAGATCATCTTAAATTTAACATATCATACATTTTTAAGAGCTCTAAAACTTAGACTGTTCAAGTATGATATATTAGATGTCGGTAGAAAATCGGAATGCGAAGTCTTAAATAAATTGCGAACATTCTGTATGTGCGGGAAAATAAGAAAGTTTTCCACTCAGAATGCGAAAAATCCTCCACGATGCTGTTTAACAAGACGGAATATGAGTTGACATTGGAGAGGAAAGAGATGAAACGTGAAGGCTGTACTTACACTCTACAGCTGTGCACATTCTGGTAGACGGACTTTTCTAGCAAAAAAACGGAATGCTCAAGGTATGCTAGTAAATGGCATTGAAGTCAAGAATTTTTAAAGCATGTTAGGAGCTTATTAGTAATACAATATGAACCTGTATTATTTGTTATTAATTCAGCTGTAGTTGTATAGTTGGAGTTTGTTATGCCCGAAGCAAAAACATGGAATGCGCAGTTGTTAAATTACGGTTTTCAAGCAAAATTTGCTGGATTATTGCTTTGGTTTTATTGCCTTTCTATAAAAAACACAATTGTTCATCGTTATCGACAACCAGGTTTATTATCGTTCTATATAAAACACATTTACTCATCGTTATCAACAACTAGGTTTATTGTCTTTCTATATAAAACACATTTACTCATCGTTATCAATAATTAGGTTTATTACCCAGATTTCCTCTAGTTTTGACCAAAAACCGTTTTCTAATTAAACAATAATTGAAAAAAATAGTTTTTTCTATTTCATGAAAATAACGTTATATTAAAAATATTGTTTTGGTTCGCGTGTCTCTGTATATGCATAACTCGGGTTCAATGAACTATAGAACTAGGATTTTCTTTGATTTTCATCATTGGAATTGATTGTGGGAACGATTCAGATGGCGTATGTATCAAAATTATTTTATTTTCAATTTTTATAAGCAATAATTATTAGCCTGAAACACAAATATAAATTGAAAAAATCTTCAGATATAAAATAAATGCCGCCGAAGGGAGTTTAACCCTGAAATGAAGAAAAAAGTCAATAAGCAATAATTGTTGAATATACTATTTATTGAATGATTTGGCGGGTAAAAAATAACCGACGTAGAACAGTGGCTTAGCGCACTTGATTGGAATTCAGAAGGGTGCGGGTTCAATTCCCGTTGGCGGCATTTATTTTTTCTCAGAATATTTTTTCAATTTATATTTGCGTTTCAGTGTAATAATTATTGCTTTTAATAATTTCTTATTTTGTGTGCTTGTATAAAAACCTTGTCTTGTAAAAACATATATTATTTTTGTTTATTTGTTTATAATTCTGTACTTACATGAAATGTACTTTTTTTTATTAAAATATTTAACAGATGTAATAATTTTTCAAAATTTACCAACAGAGTTCATTCAAAGGTAAATTTCTAATCGTCTTTTGGGAAACAATTATCCTGATGCAAATATTTTTTTATAAATACTGTCACAAATCTACAATTATAAAATCCCATGATTATTTGCGGGTCTGCGCTAGTAGATGTATAAAAGTCGCTAAAAATTTTGTGATAAATGGTTTCGTAGAGTAACCCGTTTTGTAAAGCGTTTTAGAAAAAAGCGAAAAAAGTACCGTGCAGAGAAATAAAAGACTTAATGTATTTTACTTTCTAACTCCGCAGCATTGAATAAATTCAAGGAAAATTCTTTCCGAATAAACTCATCCGATCACTTTCCGTTTGAGGAATTAAAATCCAATAAGGTGAATTTATTCTCAAATTAAATTAGTGTGGTGTCCCTTTCACGAAATTAGAGCGCAGTTTCAATCAAAGGTATTCTCGGAAATGGAATTCATAGACTTCGGCGAAGGTTGTTCGCTGTCCAATATATAACCTGTGCCTCTATGTGGTTTAATTTCCCGACAAAACGGAACAACGCCATGGTGGTAACTGGGAAATTCACGCAAACAATAAATTATTGAAGTGACAGCAGTAAGTTTTAACAACCTAACCTAACCTATTTCGACTTGTACGTTTTGTATGCAATGTATTTTTTTAATTCTATATTTAATGAGTTCGTATTAATACTATAATTTCTGATATAATTGTACGATAATATTTAAGAGGAACGGTTGCGCGACCATTTTCATACAAATTAAATTGGATTTGAGCCCAAAATACACAATCAAACTGCATGATTAGTTTATTAATAAAATGTTATAGCAAATATCTAGTTTGATATAATGCTATTATAATGGACGTGGGACATAACACCAAAGTTATTGAATCTAATAAATATTATTGTATTTAAGAAGTATTGTTAAATCTAAGAAACTTTGCTAAATCTAAGAAATTTTGTTAAATTTAAGAGCGATCATTAGAACTAAAAAATGTTAATAAATTTATAAATTTAGTAATATTTCTTAAATTTATTAATACTTCTTAGATTTTATAAATTTAAGAAATACTATTAAACCTAAGAAATATTAATAATATTAGTAAATTTACAAATTTAAGAAATACTATTAAATCTATGAAATATTAATAAATTTAAGAAATATTAGTAAATTTATAAATTTAAGAAAATTTTGTAAACCTAAGAAATATCAATAAATTTAAGAAATATTAGTAAATTTATAAATTTAAGAAATTTTAGTCAATCTAATAAATATTATCAAATCTAAGAAATAATATTGAATCTTAGAAAAAATGATTAAACTTGATAAATAATATTAAATCTAAGAATATTATTAAATCTGAGAAATAATACTAAATCTGAAAAATATTATTAAATCTAAGATTCAGTCGAAGTTAGCTAAAGAGAGAAAACCAACGGGCGTTCGGGTGTCAATATTGTAGTTGAGAAATAGATTTAAATTTAGTAGTCACAAAAAATGTAACAGCACGCCCCTTTAAACACCCTTAGAAGTACAGTTTCGATGAATTTTCATGTTTTCCCACAGCACATAGAGTCCACTCAATTCATCTTCTCCAGAATCCCTAATGTGCATGTAAAAACAGCATCGAAAGAATGACAAGTTGTCGAGACTTCCTTCCCCAAAGTGCGAGAGTCCACTCTCGACACCTAAAAAACTAGCAAAGCGAAACCACTTGATAAAAGAGCATCAAGCAATATGAACTTTAAAAAAACCGTTGAGTGAATGTTTCGAAGTTTTGCGGAATGATTTATGCTGAACTTTTTTTCTGTTTTGATCTGTGGGGATGGTCGAAAGTAAAGTGGGGTGAATTTGAGTAATGACAGCATCCAAGAAAGTTGATTGAAAATTGATACCAGTTTGCTTTTGGTTAAAACTTTAGCGATGATTGACGCATGCTAATAGAAAATATGTAAAATGGGACCCGGGCGTGGGCATGTTTTATTATTTATTATCGAAGCGAAGGGAAATCTGATTCTGATTCGTGGGTGTTATTTAGGGGTGGTATTCGCAAATTATTGCCGAAATATGTTTTGGTTTATTTGCTCATGTGAAAGTTTATCTATCATACTCTGCAAAAATGTTAAATGATCCGGGGGCGTAGATTTGGGTGCATTCGAAAGAGACGGTTGCTTTATTGTCTCGTAAGATTTTTAAATAGGTGCGATTTTTGTGACGCCGAGAATTAGATAGATATTAGATACGAAGGCAAACTCAAAGCCGGACCTGAATAAAAGACACATGGCGCGATGAAAATTTTAGCGCTACTTATCAAAATCAGTAGAAGCATAGGTAGATAATCACTGTAATCAGTAATATTTGGATGATTTGTATTTTTGTGTAGCGCCCTTTTATAAAAAATTATCTCAAGGATGAAATGTTAGGACTGTTAGGTAAAGTGCATAGTGCAAAGAACTCGGCAAAGAATTAAACGATTTTGGGCCAATATAGTTGATGTGTCTTTGGGCTAGCCTAGCCCACTTTTTGCAGTGAGACTCTGTGTACACCACAGACATAGGAATTAATAGACGAGAAGATAATGGCGAGGGGTAAAATCAACTGTTGAAGAACGAAGGGAGTGAAGCTGACTGTGACTCGTCAATAAATCAATCTGACAGTAAATAGGCATCTCGCATTATAATATCACCATTTACTTCTTAAAAGTAAAATCTGCTCTTGAATGAATAGACATTTTTACATGGGAGCGCAAATTACTCGCTACGTTATGAACAAATTTGCGAAGTCCAAATTCGGCAAAAAAATTCGGTTCTATTTTCAGAGTCGAATATTTCGTTTAAGTATTTAGTTAAGACACTTTTATAAATGTTCATAATTTACTTCCCAGCAACCAACCAGCTTTGTGTTTCGCGTCCAGACGTTTCTCGATGTGATAGTAACAACTGATTCATGTTATACGATGTGAATATGCTTAAAATAAAGTAAAATAATGCTTATATATGGAATGTAATACGACAATTGGGTTTATTCTCTTTTTCACATCTATTTTTACAAGTTTTCATAGTACAAGTCAACATTTTGCCGTTTTATTTCGTAAAATGAACCGATGATGCCTCGACCATAGTTCGCACAAGAATGATGACGTCACGTTTTCAAATTTCACTTGAGGCCATACGCGAGCACAGCCGGCTCCAATGGAACCGGTATGGGGAGTGGGGATAGTACGCTTTTAATCACTTAGGGCAGGTCTACTAATATTCATATGTCTATGGTACTACACGCATATTTTGTGTCTCTGGCTAGAACGATTTGGGTTTTTACAGATATTATAAGGACGAGACAGTACAGTCTGCAACCTGGCAGGCAACGGACGCGTGTAACTGTACGTTAGTCGCACTAACACGTTGAGACCCGAATACAAAACAGGATAAATAAAACGTTGCGATGGAGGAAGAAGTTGATCCGCATGACTACATATCCAAAGCTAAGAAAGAAATTGCTGAAATGACCGCATTATTCGATGAATCAAGAATCACAAAAGAAACAAAAATAGAAATCTCGAAAAAAATGAGCTCTATTATGGAAAATATTTCGCATATGGCGATAGACCTAGCAAAACTGAAAGAAAAAAATACAATGCTGAAGGAAATGCTAAAAACTAAAAATGAAAGAGTAACGTACGCGTCAGCAGTAAAAACCAACTATCACCAAGAAGAGATTGAAGAAAAAAACTTTCCAATTATAATAACTTCATTAAATACGAACCAAAATCAAGACCAACTTAAGGAAACAATACAAAATAAAATTAAAATATCTGCTCTGGGCATCGGAGTAAACAGCATGAAAAAAATAACTAACAACAGATTAATTATAACTTGCCCTAAAAAAGAAGATGCAACCAAACTGAAAAATGAAATAAACAAAATATCAAAAAAAGACATTACGGCAGAAGAAATACAAAGAAAAAAACCGTGTGTAATATTCAAAGGAATACAAACAAATTACACAAAAGAAGAATTTTTAACAGACTTAAGACTCCAAAATGATGACATTAAAATAATGACAGATCAAAATCCTGATATATTTCAGGTGAAAGCTATCACCGACAACAAAAGAAATAAGTCCCACAATATAATTGTCGAAACAAATGGAAACATGAGAGATTACCTTATAAGAAAAAAACGTGTCAACTTAGGATTCTTGAGGATATATGTTGAAGACTGCTACCCTTTAACGCAATGCTACCATTGTCTAAGATTTGGCCATACTGCACATAAATGCCTAGATAAAATAAAGGATCCAAGATGTATGCACTGCACCGGAGACCACCAATACCGGGAATGCAAATCTCTGGACTGCCCCCCCAAATGTGCCAACTGCTGGGATTCTAATCAAAAGAAACAAAAAAATTTCCCTACGGATCACCTACCAAATAGTATAGCATGTAAGTTTAGAAATTATATGTTAAAAGTTGCCAAACAAAAAATTGATTACAATGCAGAATAAATTAACTATTTTAATTAAAATCAATAATTTAAATATTCAGCCTGACGGCATAGTGTTAAACAAGCCATTTACAAATCATGATTCACTGCCGATTGCTTATCAACGGCGGCACTCTTATTTTAAATATATTCAGACGACAATAAACAAAAATAATAATAAAGGTGTTGCAGTACTCATTCTGACGAAATTCATTATTGTTAATATTTTAGATTACCCAATAATTCTTACAAACTGCATTAAAATTGAAATAAATATAAAAATGACATATGTAAACCTACCTTTCAATCATTACTCAAATAAATACTTAGGTATAGTAACCAGAGAGGTTGCAATAAATTATCATATTAATAGCGCAGAATTTGAACTAATTATTTTATAAAACATTGCTTTAAGTAATTATCTAGAAGAAGATAATGAAGTAGATTTTTTAAGAACTAACGATCTACAACAGTGGATAAATATTAAAAAAGTGATGTAGGGGAATTAATTTGTATTCATGTAAATATCAGATCATTATGTAAGAATTGGGATGTTTTGCATGTTTATTTAAGAAATTGTTGGGAGCGTATAGATATTTTAATGATTAGCGAAACAAATATACAAGCTGACCAAATTAATATGTATGAGATTCCGGGCTATTCAAATTACAACTATTGTCGTAATAATAAATCAGGTGGGGGCATATCGCTATATATAAGAAACAGTATGGTATTTAAACAATCACCACTAGAATCAAATTATTTTGAAAATGTTTTTGGTATAATTACTCTTCCAAATAAACAAAGTTTGAGTATATTAGCGATATATCGACCACCGAATCTTAACAAACTATCTTTTATCAGGGAAATTGAATCTATTCTGACGGATTTCATAGGCCTTCGAGACAATGTTTTGTTCTTTGGGGACACTAATATAAACTTGATGAATTTTAATGATCCTGTAGTAAACTCATATGAAAATATTCTTGCAAGCAATTATTTGATCAAATGCATAGACGGTGTGACGCGTGAAGCAATTGTTAGCGGGCGCATAACAAAATCATGCATAGATCATATATACGTTAGGTACAGTAACGGGCTTAAAAAAGTGGACTCGCTATCAGCGTGTGTATGCGAGATTTCCATAGCAGATCACTATATGACAGCCGTTAATATTAAATATGATGTGCAAAAAGAACCATTAAAAAACATGAAAAAGATAACAATTTTGTCCCAAAAACATATTGATAATCACATCCGAGAAATACATTGGAATTCTTTACTTAATGAACAAGAAAGTACCTTTTTGTATCATCAAATTAAAAATAATTTCATTAATTTATATGAAAAAAGCACTGTGTCATTTTTTGAAAAACCAACCAAAAGACCACATGCGATCAAAAAATGGATAACTACAGATATTTTAGAGTTAATAAAAAAAGGGATTTATTGTTTCGAAGATGGAAAAATTCTCCTTGTAATAAAACTTATGAAAATGAATACAGGTACATGCGAAATAATGTCAACAAATTAATTACTAAAAGAAAAAATTGTTATTTTAAAGATAAATTCAAACGTAGTTTCAATAATACTAAGCAAACATGGGATGAAATAAATAAATTGTTGGGAAGAAAAACTAAAAGTAATTGTGATGAAGTCATCTCACGATATGTGTTAAAGGAACAAACGGTGGAAAGTGTAACAAACCAATATGTAAATTATTTCTCAGATAGTATAAGCCAAATGTTGCACAGATGTGATTTTAAGGCATCCAATGTTAATCAAATAGAATTACCTCACAGTATGTATTTACCAAAGGCAACTCTCACTGAGATAAAAAATATTGTTAAGAAAATGAAAAATTCAAAATCCTTGGGAATGGACAACATAAGAATGTACGACATAAAAAGACATATAGATATTTTAGGACCTATTATAACGCACTTAGTTAATAGACTTATTATAAAAGCTGAATTGCCAAATGATCTTAAATGTGCTATTATTAGACCTATATACAAAGGAGGAAAGCACTCAGAAATAGGAAACTATCGACCTATCAGTATAATGCCTGCACTTGAAAAAATTTTTGAAAAATATATTTCCTTAAAATTAAATAAATACTTAGAAAAATTTGACATTATAGACCAAAAACAATATGGCTTTCAAAAGAAAAAAAGCACAGAGCATTTATTACAGGATTTTTCAAATTATATTAATAATGAATTAAACCATAAAAGACATGTTTTAGTACTATTTATAGATAACTCCAAAGCGTTTGATACAATTGACCCACAAAAATTATTAAAAATCTTAGAAGCAATTGGAATTAGAGGTAACCTACTTAATTTGTTTAAAAATTATTTATCTAATAGACATATATGTGTAAAAATATTAGAAAAAATGAGTGGGAGGAAAAAAATCTGTGCTGGAGTCCCGCAGGGGTCGATTTTGGGTCCAACCCTTTATATTATATTTGTATCAATAATGAAAAAATTATTTAAATATGTAAGACACTTTGTATATGCTGACGACACTGCTCTTGTCATATCTGATGAACAATTATCCATTGCGATTAAATATATGCAACATGACTTTACGTCCCTGATAAAATGGTCACATGACGCAGGTCTAATCATTAATACCAAGAAAACTAAATTGATGCACATACGGTCTCCACATGCTTCATTTCAGATCATGCCTAAAATAATTTCACATAACTTTATATGTATTCATCAAAACATTTTACAGCCATGTATGTGTGAAAGTATTGAACTGGAAAATGAATACGTTTATTTGGGGGTGACTGTTGATTGTCATTTCAAATGGGATACACAAATAAACAAAACTTGCAAGCGGCTGAGAGCGATAGTGGGTAGGATATACAAACTGAAATGTTTCGTTCCGGTGAATATTTTAAAAATTATTTACCTATCACTCGCAGAATCAACTTTACGGTATGGTTTAACTACTTGGGGTCACTCTTGTAAAACTAATTTAAACCACCTGCAATCAGTACAAAATTCTATGATGAAGTTATTAGCCCAAAAACATATTTTTTCACAGAGACGAAACATATCATTGTTGTATCGGAATTTAACAATATTACCGGTGCAGGCCTTATTATGGTACAAAATATTGATTCAACATATATCTGAGTCTGATTATAAAAGAAAAGTGGAACATGAATATAATACAAGGTTTACAAAGAATGAAGGAATGCTTGTTCCAAAATATAATAATAAATACGGACGGCGAACCCTAGAATTTAACGTGCCAAAAATGCTTAACATGTTACCCATTAATATAAAAAATTGCGATTCCACAAATAGATTAAGATATATACTGAAACAATGGTTACTAAATAGAGATAGTTTATATTAATTTATGTGTGTTAATTGTATAGTTATAGTAATAATATTATGTGTGTATGTATGTAATTGATCATTAACATCCTGTTGACAAACTGCTTTATTGAAGTTTAACGGGATTGTAACTTGAAAACCAATAAAAAAAAAAAAAGTGTATATAAATTTAAGACACAGTAGATCGGCCTTAGTTCCATAATGTCAGTTTCCTGAAACAATTGATCGGTGGGATATGTCTTGGTCTTCTGGTTCATTTTCTTAATGATAGACTTCTGAACAATTTCTAGAGGTTTCACATTAGAGGTTATTGTATGTTCCTCCCCAGGCGATTATTCCGTAGGAAATGGATGAAAGTACCAATGCATCATAAACAAGTCTCATGGTTCTTATGTTAACAATATTGCTCATGCGTTTGAATATGTAAATTAGAAACCTCAATTTATTGACCGTTTTTTCTATGTGATAAGTCCATTTGAGTTGACAGTCAATGGTTACACCTAGGTATTTGATACAATTTTCTAATTTTACATCTTCGCAGTTTGAACATGTCGCAGGGTTACAATTGACATTATGGAACTTCAGGTTAGGATTATTTTTAGGGGCTAACTTTTAGGTATTACAGAAAGGAAAAAAAACGGTTTTATCATAATTAAGACTAAGAAGATTCCTGTCTAGCCAATCTTTGACTGTTGCAATGTATTTGTTGGCTTTACTTATTGTATCTTTCCATGTTTTACCTTGTACTGTTATATTGTTTTTTTATGTGTACACATCTCACTTAAAATACCTCACCGTAAAAAAGACGATATGAACTCATCTGGTCTCCTAAGTTTTACACTCACTCAACAAATAGGCGAACTTTCTGTGCCATTTACAAGTCCGAAAGGCGTAAATAGTAAATTAAATATGCTGTCGGCATTATATACTGCTAATACGGAGTCTGTAAGTTTCGGCAAATATACCAGAAATAATAAATTAATGTTAAAACAGACCGAAAACTTATTACGCGAGTATCACTTGCGTAATGCGATACAATAACCGTATAGGGTTGGTTTGGTTTCCTATTCGAGTAAATATTAACTTTCGGCCAAAGCTGAAACTAGTTTGGTCGACTGACTAATGGGAATATATCCTGAATCATTTAGGGGTAAGTTGGAATATCACACATAGGTTCAGTGTTCAGCCCCTTTATGTTACGTTCATTACCACAACAATAACAATTTACAACTTTACGTAACACTTTAATAAAATAAGATAATTTATGTAAACGACTTCCAGAGCAGAGCAGTTAAACTTATGACAAAGAGGACGCGAGTTCAAATCTTATGACATTGCGGGTATGGGTACTTTGCAGTACCCATACCCGCAATTAATTTCGACCTCCGCAAAGAAAGTTAGAAGGTACCAACATAGCTAATAAGATACATAATTTAGGCATGCAACTACCACACATCATCATGGCTGCCTGTTCCCTGTCACACAACCCCATAAACTGAAAGAAGGGTGACAAGAAGCCGAAGGAAATATAAAAAGCAGCGAGATTTCACTACGGGATGGCATTGAAAATTAACTAGCCTGCCGACTCGTATCCAGAAAGCCATTTTAGACCTAAGGCGAAGCTTAATGCCAAATCACTATTTTGATTAATCATTATAACGAATTAGTGTACATTATGAATACAAAAAAGTCTGCTTTAGATAAATTGAAGGTTTTCATGTCGTCATATTTCGCTTGAGTAGAATACAAATATTAAAATAAATTACTCAATAAAAAAATATAAATTTAAACTAATAAAAAGATAAAAAATTTCAATAGAAATGTTTGAATGCGTAAAGGAAACAACTTTAAAAAAATACAGTTTTATTGCAAAGATTATCTGTGACAGTTTCACTTGATTAACTTTTTTGCTGTCTTATAAAATTATTTACAAAATAAATAAAAATTAGTTTTGTGCTTGAAATCGAACGTTTCTATACTCCATTTGTCAAGCGATTTTAATGCCTATTACTTACAATATAAGGAATACCAAGAATATACACATTTTCGGCTTCTAGCTGATCCGTGTCTACTTCAGAAAAAATACTCCCCTAAAGATTGGTACAGATTTCAGAGCCGACCACCAACTTCAATTTATTGCGAATACCATTAAATTAAAATGGCCACGTTGCTCTCCCCATTGGTGAACGCGGACAAAAAAGAAGCGCATCCAGTGCATTAACAACCGATGTGTTAAAATAATTTTAAAGAATACATCAAAAAATTGAAATATAATAGAAATTAAAAAGAATTAAAAAAAAGTGTAGAAAAGTGAGTATTTAATACTTGGTAAGCAAATGTAAAAATATGTTAAACTGTTGATATGTGCGAGTTATAGTGACATATGTGGATACATTATTCTTCAGCATTTTAAGTATAGATTCTTGTTTGAACTCCGTTAATTAATCCCTAAACTTAATACTACAACAGCCCAACATCATTACACATACTCAGCAATAAAATGCTTTAACGAACTCCCTATCGAAATACCATCCGAGAGGAATTATGAAATTTTTAAACAAAAACTCAAAAAACATTTTACTATTAAATAATGTTTAAGTATGTGTTACGATGTGCCAACCTATTTTTTCCATTATGTACAAAACAAATGCCATCTTATAATTTTTCATTATGTTTAAAAAATAAATTTCATTATGTATAAAAAAAAAAAAATGCAACTTATATTTTCATTATGTATAAAAAAGAAGTCCTTCATGCATCCAAATTGTAACAACTGATAAGTATGTATAGTACTGTCAATTTGATAGTGCTCCCTCCCTAAACACGAGAATTTCTCAATTAGGGAGGTATTGTTACCACTAATATTATATATATTGGTTAATTATGTATTATATGTATAATTGGTTAATAAATAAATAAAAAATAAAAAAAGAATACATTTGCGAACCTAAACGCGAACCGAGCCATGCATTACGGGAAAGGAACGAATCAACTGCAAGCGGCGTTTAGCGCCCTTTCATTTGTTGCTTTCCCATAAATTTAGGTTCACTTCGGCAGTTCGGCTCGCATATATATACGTAGCATAAGACGACAATAATAATATTTTTTTAAATTCCATTTTATAAACTAGGTTGTAGGTAAGATTTATTGATTTGAAAAATCAACGACGATGATAGAGGATAGCGGCACCATCCAGCCGATCTAGCCAAACTAGAATCTAAATTAAAAACTATTGGATGTACCTCCCTTGGTCAATCGAATTTATTTTCTTTCTATGTCACATTATGTACAATTCAATAAATGAGATAGACTGTAGTATTGTTAATTGCTAACGAAAATAATTTTCGTTTGAGAATTGCTAATATTGTCCTCCAATAATTAAATATTACAATTTGAGGTTTTACTAAGTTATTCAAAAAAATAAAAATAAAGATTCTTAATTAGCAATACTCTTTTTTCTCAGTGTATATAAAGTATTCCAAAACATTGAATATAAATATTTATCCAAAACACTTTCTAGATTGCAGGTTGAAGTTCTTGTGATCAATCTTGCGAAAATCTTGCGATCGTACATAAAGATAAGGGCCAATAAAAATATGCGTTAAGAAAATGATGATAATGTTGGTTGTTCTTATTCATACATACAGTTAAATATGACAGATAGAAATATGGACGGATCAGTTCAGTTGGTAGAGCAGGGTCTCCTTGACGAAAGTCCTGGGTTCATGTCCCAGACGCGTCCGTTTTTTTCTGTTTCAATATTTCGTTTGAGAATCGCAAATATTGTCTTTGATTTTTACGACGTCCATCATAGATAGATACGGTACGTCTTTTTACATATTGCATATAGGTATTATACATTCATTTATACTTAGGTTTACGTTTTCATGTTCTACGTAGGTAGAAAGGTCTGAATTTTTATTCTCTTTTTATGTCTTCAGGTAATGCGTTAAATATTTCAGAGATTTTATGCCTCATTGTTCTATTTCCGTACACATTTTGTGATTATTAATTATAAACATTCGTGCTTCTCTATGTCTAGTAGGGTAATTGTGGTTTATAGGTTTTTTGAATTCTGTGTTCCAGAATTAATCCAGCGTTAATTGGTAATCTACCATATTACGTACGGGGAGTACGTTACACAATGAAAACATTTTTTTATAATCGCCTTCACATAATTGGATTTATTTTGTCTGCTATCTATTTTAAGAATCGGAGTTGTATTTGCTATATTTAATTTAAGTACGTTTTGTACGTTAATCCATAGCTATTGACTCCGTATCCTATAATTGATTCGGCTAATACATTATATATACAGTATGATATGTTTTTGCAAACAATATTTTTTAGGAAGTAAAATTTCCCTAATACAGATCTTAATCTATTAAGAATATTTTTAACTTATTGGTTAAAAACGGATTACAGGTCGTATACTGATCAACTGTTTGGAATTTCCTAATATATCGGAATATTCATTGATGCACCTGCGATCGTCTTGTTAATGTCAATAATCGCTGACAGCCCTGAATTGTTAATGCCAAGTTGCGATGCTACTCAACTATTCCAAGTACAATTAATTTTTTGGGTAACAATAACTCACCTCACCTCACCTCATACTTATGACAGGTCTTATACAAACCTAGTGTAAAGTAGTTCAATTATTGTTACACCGGTAAATATTTCTTTTGAATTATGTATTGTCTTACTGCACTTATATTAATATTATAATGTTTTTGTTTACACATAATTGTTCTTTAATTTATTGCTATTATTATCCTGTTTACCTCTGTACTCTTGTAATTCGATTATCACTGTATTGTAAAAGCCCTTATATGGCGTTTGAATAAATAAATATATAAAGACGAAATGCAAAAATGATTTTTATGAACACGTGTTCCGATATCGTGATAATACATTTAATTTTACTAAAAGTTTATCACGAAACCTATCAATACATTCGTTAAGTACTTGAATTCCCGCTTTAATCAGATTACGAATAATTTGAAGAGATTCAATACTCATTTTTCTCTGTGTAGGCAAAAAGGCAAATTCCTGAGGGACTGCGAACAGCGATAGACATACGATTATCATAGACATTTGATGGAGATAGCAGTAAAATGTCCGTAAGGTATTTCGCCAATTGCGATTTGCGATAAAACTAGGCCATTTTGACTTTTGAATACGTGCATTTCAATAACTAGACATGTTTTAGAAAATTACCAGTGAATATTATTTGTACCAGCGCAAATCTACCCCAAATGGGCAGAGTTTGTCGGCGTCAGTAAACTCAGTTTTCAAAAAGCGGAGGTTCAATTTATTTATAAAACCACCCTGCAGAACGAAACACGCCCGTTATTAATGTCTTTATATCAACTTAAAGGGTTCAAATAATACGTTGGTGGGATATGTTAAACGATGGCGAAACACGACAACAATTAGAAGGCGGGTGATTATCTTATATCCCGAAATTCTGAATATTTCAGATTCGGTTTCCATTTTACCAACGTATTTAATACAGCGTTTAAAATAACGACATTGCTGAATATAATTCATATTTGTGAATGATCTATCGTTTGGAGTCACGTAATGTTTTGTTCGAACAGGTAATGAAAACATTGAACGGGGAAAATGCAAGCTGTACACGAAAATACATAAATTTAAATCAAATATTATCACCGGCAAAAAAATATGAATTATTAATGGCAATAATAAAAACATTAGGAAAGCTCCGTTTTGACCACTATTTTTATGACATTGAATGGTATTTTACAAGAAAGAGGGATAGATTAACCTCTCGGGCCTTTGACATGTTCTGTCATTTGGTCAGATTATTTCCGCTTAGCAATAAAATCCAAATACATGTAATATTTCTGAATGTTTCCGAAAACTAAAAACAATTTTAGAAAGGTGTTGAAAAATGCTTTCAAACTTTAGTATCAGAAAAATATAAAATTCTTTGATGCAAACATAAGAACGTTTCGAATTGCTCACAAAAATGCCCTTTTACAACTAAAATTACTTATAATTAAATAAAAACACAGAAAAATTATCGCCACCTCATTTTTAGTCATTTAAATGTAAAAATAAAAAAAATATAAATTACAAAGCTTCATATATTTTTTTTTAAATTGCGATGTAAAGTTTTTATTTCATAGATGTGAACATTTAATTGTTTTGTGGTTAACTTTTAGATATGAATATAAAGCATGAGGATTTCTCTTTCCGACACCGTTTAGATCATATTTCTAACCATGACAGCAATGGAGACGCAACGATTTTTATGAAACCTATATGAGTTGTTCCCAAAAGAGAACAAATTAGCCTGAAGGGTTAAAACGGAGCTATGAGCGGTATGTCTTTAGTGAACATTTCGGAAATCAACAATATTATGGCATGATGTTTATACAGTCTATATGTATATAAATTATTAATATAATATTTAAGTTTTGTTTATTTTCTTAAGTAAATGAAAACTGCATTTATTTTCAATTCCATCGTAAAGCATGTTGAATCGTCCTTGTATTTCTTCAAATGCGTCTTACAAAAACAGCATCTAATGAAAAAATGTCACCACGTTCTTCCCAGTAGCGAGTTATATATCTCGCTGCGAGCGTCCCGCTCCTCGGGTGGCAAAAGGAGAAAAAATATTCTCATTGCAGAGGGAAAAATCGGAAAGCGCTCCTGGGAGAGCAGAAGAGAGCGGAGGAGATTTTCCGATGACACCGCACGGGAATGCATCATAAAACCAGGCGGGGGTATTATTGGAATGGCAAGAAGTGGGATAAATCACAAAGTCAATAATGGGGAGCGGGCTGCCATCCGCTCTCGTTCCTGGCCGCCTGGTAGCTCGACGCAGCCAGCGAGGCGTGCTTACTACTCACTATTCCCACTGCAAACAAACATTCGAACAACTAACTTAAACTTCCGTATTCAAATTGGGTAAAAAATAAATTTATTGACTATATATTATTTTGGAATCAAAATATCAGATACACTAATATCGACTGTGTGTCTGTCTGTATATCTGGTTTAGTGAACTCTAGAGCTCGGATTCGATTTGAATTTAACGGTCATTTTCAAAATTGGAAGTGATTGTGATAATACAACAAATCGATAAAGCACCTACCTATACCTAATAACTTTTTTTGCCTGATTTTTTTTTTAGAAATCTTTAATCTGTATCATTTGTTGAAATTTCTGAGGTTTAATCTTGACAAGTCAGACTTTTTGATATTTAAAGTTACTGCATTTTCTAGCTAACTTGAAATTATCTCGATTTTTTTACGGGTACGCGCTAGTAAAACCATAGTGATGGTGATATTATTTTCGTCTCTTATTGATTGGAAAGGAAGAATTATGATGAACGAAATATGAGGCGAAGTACGAGGCTTTCCTTGGCGTAAATTAATCAAACTGAAAATAGCAACAAATTTTTATCCTGCTCTCCCAATATCAATAAAAAATATTTTTAATTTTTATATTATTATATTTACAAAAACATCAACGGGTTAAAACTACTTATGTATATAAAAATATAGCTTATAATGTATATACTTATGTATTTAAATATATAGCCTAACATTCATAAGGGCTGGGACTACACTGTAACTAGAAAAAATATGATGTGGCATGAATCACGAATTTCATCAAAACCATGTTCCGAAATCGTTATATTACTGATGTTTGTTTCGATACAATCGTTCGTTACTTTATTCAAGTGTAGCTAATTTGTAGCTAGGTACCTACTTAATATTCTCTTCGATTTTCAATTCGTATTATATGCTTTATACTGTGAGACTATCATTATTTTATTCAAGTGTGGCTAATTTGTAGCTAGGTACCTAACATTATCTTCGGTTTTCAATTCGTATTATATGTTTTTGGGGTGTTATGCCGTGTTGCGCTAACTCCTTCTTTAGCCGACGTTTCGGACAGCGTTGCAGTGTCCATCATCAGGGCAAATCCGGTGGATCCGAAGATGTGTATGCATATATATATATATATATCTACCGGATCTGCCCTGATGATGGACACTGCAACGCTGTCCGAAACGTCGGCTAAAGAAGGAGTTAGCGCAACACGGCATAACACCCCAAAAACAAACAACAAAAATGCTTTTGGCCGTGAAAATCTAAAAACTTACTATGTTATTATATGCTTTATATTGATACTGTGATACTATTATTTTTTAGTTCTATTTGGTTAAAAAATAACATTTTTATATTATTTCATCAGAATTATTAACAAGTGACAACTTATTTCTATGACATTTAGGCAAACTTTACACTACATCAACTCAATATTTATAGCATTAAGCATAATGCACGAAAAGTACCAAGGCTTTTAGCTTCTTTAACATCAGTCGGTAGTTCGGTAGAGATTATTTTGAGTTCTCGGCGAATTTGTTTTTGGAAGTTTAAAATCTCCACAGATTCTCGTGGGGTAGTAGTATAATAGTCTGTAAAAAAATGTGATAAATAAAATAAAATAAAACGAACAAATGAAAAGAAAATAATTTGAAGGCAAAATGTCTATTTCTGAAATTTCCCTCAACCGGGTAGCCCTATACAAATAATAATTTAAAATGCAATACCAAATCGCCAGCGTTCTTTCCCGTCAGTATAAACGACTCCATCTCTCCCTACACTTCTATCCTGGATGTGCCGGTAAACAAATAGACTATTTATATGCAGCGGGCGGGAGCAATCTATTCCCCGTGAACAACGCAAAACGGCGAGCCATTATACTCGTACATATACCAGACAGTGCACGAAGAATTGAGGGTTAGATTGATTGGATTGGACTATTAAATCCAAACATTTGATAGAGATGATCATATTACATAATTCGTTTATTTTCAATTGCACTCTGCAATATGAAAATGTAAGTGGCACTATTCATAAAAATATGGCGCGACGAATAATTCCAACCACGAGAGGGGGATTATTTCCTGATATTTAAAAGTATCCCAATGTATCCAGTAAATTCATAAAGAAGATAATAATAATTTAACCACAAAGCGGATTTTTTTGTGTGTGATTATAAAGGGTTTTCCAATAAGAGGTGTTATTTTGAATAGCCCGCTATTTCGGTAGATGTTACTTTTGAAGCTGTTATTTTTTGACATTTGACAAGTAGAAACTACGCCATTAATAAAAATGTAACGATACACGCTTCAACAATGCATTGAAATTATTAAAATTCACTTGAGTGAATCAAATGCAAATCATCTTGAGTGACGAGGCCCATTTCCACCTCGGTGGCTTCGTCAACAAGCAAAATTGTCGCATCTGGGGCTCGAAAAACACAAGAGTTATTGTTGAAAAGCCTCTCTATCCTCAACGTGTGACTGTTTGGTGCGGTTTATGGTCCGGCGGAGTCATTGGACCTTACTTTTTCGAAAATGAGGCTGGAGCAACAGTTAAGGTGAATGGATTGCGCTATCGAGAGATGATTAATGATTTTTCATGGCCAGAATTAGATGGTATTAATCTGGACAATGTTTACTTTCAACAAGACGGCGCTACGTGCCACACAAGCAACGAAACTATTGATCTTTTACGATTGAATATCAAAATAACACCTCTTATTGGAAAACCCTGTATTTAAATATGAAGCAGCGAAATAAAACAGTCGAACTGCTACGTCATAAAAATATGTGTAGATGTCTTTGTGGCATGTGCAATCTGTAATTTCTAAAAAAAACATACTTTTTTAATTTTTAACAATTTTCTTTATTTTTGTGCCCAAAATGAACGGTTCAAATGTGTTTTTCAAAACAGGATCTTGTTTTTTCTGGTACCCTTGCCTATAGGAGGTTGGCTATGAACTGGACCATCTTCATCTTGCAGTTTGCAGACCAGAAAAATTATAACTATGTAACAAAAATAAAACAAATCTTAACAAGAAAACAAAACTTAAAATTACGAATTACCATTATGTTTTAATCCTTTATTATTACGTTAATGTACCTATTATTTTACTATTATTAATATTTTAATAAGCTAAACAAACATCACTAAATTTTAAACGTTTTTTTAAATATTTTTTAATTCTTTCTTTTCTTCTGTTTTTTGTACAGAATACATATGCTAATTAATCCAAATTTTGACTGTTCTAAAATGGTAATTCCTCTTAGTCGGAAAGTCAACACATTTTACAAATGTATAGATATTAATGTATATCCTCAGCTTCTTCTTTTTCTTTATGTGCCGTATCAGGTCCCACTGACGTTGGCGATCACTCTAGAAAATGTCTCTTTGTCTTGCGCTGCCCGGAATAGCTCCTCCACACTTCTAATGCTGGTCCACTCTCGTATATTTCGCAGCCAAGACATTTGTCTCCTACCAGGCCCTTTGCGACCCTCGGCTCAGCTAAATAAATTAATAAACAAAAAATAACTATGCGCTAACAATTCCATAACGATGAAATTAAAATGCCATATTCATCAATGCTCTAAACCCATTCCTACACCACCGATAAGCAAAGTACAAAATTGCCTATATAATAGAAAAAATATTCGTGATTCAAAGGCTTCCAAATGTTCGATTTTCTAAACCCAATTTTCCTCTTTTCTGCCCCTCCCAACAGGCAAGGCATTTAACAGAGTGTAGTGCGACTAGCGACTAGCGACTAGCGACTAGCGAATGTGCGAGTATACTCTGCGCAACACATCAGCGGCATAATGCCCCCTGAATACAGAAAGTTGTCGAAGAAAAGCCGATGATTCCGTTTACGACTGCTCGGACCGGAGCGGCCTTTATGGGATCGTAAAGGCGACTTCATATGTGCCCACAAACGAATCGAAGTGCATTGAACGGAACGGAGCGGAATTTAGTAAAGGAAACCTATCCGATGGAATTTTAATTTGATTTTTATACATTTTGATGAGACTCAGAAGAACCAATTTATATAAAAAATACTCAATCACGGATAAAATACTTTAAATTAGTTCTTACTTAGTACGAAAGCAGAAGTTTACTCTGAATTACCAAAGTCAGGGGTAATAAATCAATAACTAATTGAGAGTCACCTATCATTGATAAGCCGCGGATACACTATTGTTTCATTGCTGTGTTGAATTGTCACTGTGTTGAGTTATCGTGGAACCCTAGCTGAGATGGAGGTTACAGAAATAATAAGAAACGAACCGCAATTTTATTTTTTTAGAACAGTTAAGCTGTATTCCATAAGCACTAATAGCTGCGATATTTACCGATTTAACCTGTTTGTATAAAATCATTAATTCAATGTTTGATACCCCTGATTTATTATATGTAATCTCTTTTCATACTACAAGCAGGTCGGTTACAAGACAGTACCTACCATATTATTGTAGCAATTCTATTTCAACGTCCCAATATCAAACTCCTATGCGACGGATTCAACAGCTAGGAAACAAATACTACGATGTTGTTGATATATTTAGTACATCAATTTCAATATATAAGCATACCCTATTGAAGTTGTTTTCATCAAGTAGTGGAATATTTTAATGAAGGTATTAAATTTGACTAACACATAATAATTTTGTCAACTGAAACAGAAAAAAATATTTTGGATTATTTGTGTAGATTAAGTTCAGTGATATTTTGACTTTATTTTTTTTTGCAATTGTTTTAAATAGTCGTTTCCTGCACTATTTTCGTGTATAATTTCGTAAATATTTTTATATATATATGTATGTAAAAGCCTTAATAGGCGTGAAATAAATAAATAAATATTGCATGATGTTCATAGTCTTTTGATCGCCCCACCGAGCCATTTTGATAGCGCGAATATCAACTTGAAAAAACAACAAAACAGGCACGTAAGTACACACCAGCTACTGACAGAGCGCGTTTAGACCACCGTCACTCGCCCCGCTTTACACCGCGTGCCATTTCAAACAAAAAATCAAACGCCGTGCAATGGCATACGAGTTACTAACATGCACGTTACGATAACCATGCCACTGGCACGCTGAAGACCGCTTCTGGCATGCTTTTGCGCGAGTTACTAGAATGTATTTGCGGCTGCTGTATAGGATAGTACTTATTACAATCCACATTTTTTTTAAATGTATTTTTAATAATTATAGAAAATCTAACAAAATTTTCATTTCGACATAAAATAATATGTATAATCAAAAGTTCAGCTGTGCATTTACTATTTCCTAAATTCTACAATTTGGGTTTCTTCGAAATCCAGAATAATAACATCTCCCCTATAAAAAAAACTTCAACATAGCATCCCATCAGTATCGCGCTGGTGTGAGACCTCCGTTCAGAATTCAAACGTTACTTGAAATGGCTTTAGCCGTGTTTGGTAACTATATCTGAATAGCCAGGTACTCACCTACCTTCATCTTCCCTTTATACTTCACCGCATACTGCATACCGCATTCCGCATACCGCATTCCCCCCTATTTCCCTTCAGCTTCGTGGAAACCGCAAAAAAATATTATTAAAAGAAAACATATGAGAAGACATCTTTAGGAAGTGTTATTTGAAAATATTGCTATGCAAACACCTCGTTGTGGAAGTGTTTGCATAGCATACGAAAATAAAATTAATGGTTGACGTTGTGTTTTTTTTTTATTTATTAAATTTGAAATTCAGCAGTCATGTTTCCGGAAAATACTACATCAAGAAACGCTTGAAAAAATAATAATTTTGGGAGCAGTCAGTCAAGCAGTCGGGACCGTTGTACGATATTCACACAACAACAAAAAAAAGAATAATCGACAAAAATCACGGGATAGTCTGAATTCTTGGCAAATCAATTTCAGTATTGATAATGACAAAATTAAAATAATTTTCAGTTAAAATAGTAGGTAGGTTCTTCATCGCTTTTCCGAATTCTTCGGAAATTCAGTTCCAATTTTAAAAATGACACTTAAATTTAAAATAAATTTGAGTTCATTGAAACAGTGTTACGAAGGACACACTGACAACCGAAATCAGTAATTTTGATGATTACTAGCGCGGACTCGCGAAAAATCACAGATATATAAAAATCATCATAGGTAGGTTCCTTATCACTTTATATAAATTTCGAAAATGACGAATTTGAGGCAAACTTGATTTCATTGAACCAGACCCTAAATAAACCACTCACTAGATCGATATCTTCGGGCTTTTTTAATAAAACAAATTGGACCTAAAAAAAGCATAGATTTGCCAATATATAAACAGTAAAATTTTCATTCAGAGCCTACTTATTATACTACAGACCAATGAAAACTCTGAAAGTTTATTCTATAGATTTTCAGAGTTTTTCATTGGTGGATATAGTTAGGCAATCATATAACGTCATATTTCGGTTCCAATTTTCGATCGGAGTTATACCCCCCTGAACTAGACCTACGCAGGTCGCACAGCTGCCGAAATTAGTATGTTTGATTTAGATTTTTTTGTATCTTCTACAATTCTTATATTTCTTACAAGGGTATATATCCAGTCTACCCTCCTTTTGCCGAAATTGCACCTCAAAAGAACAATTGCATCGATAAATCTAAATTGGAAGTTTGAAAACACCGTCTAATAGGTTTTTTCGTGTATTCAGTGTGTTCGGGAAGACTATAAAGGGGAATGAGCCATGATTTCCCCTTTCCAGGGTTATCTTTAAGGGTAAAATTTCTGGACAAAGCTATATATCGTCACACAAATGTATTATTATTCTCCTACAGTAATAGTTTTACATATCTGCCCATATAATCATGAAGATTTTTGATCGATTTCGATAAAAAATGATTAAATATTCGATTAAAATTGATTTCGATATCTACCGTAAACCTAAATATACTGATACTACCATTCACAATTCATCTAACCACCCGATATCCTACAAACATTCAGCTTTCCACTCCATGATACATCGATTGATTACCGTACCATTAAACAAAAATAATTTTAACAAGAAATTATCTATAATTAAACAAATTGCTGTAAATCACGGGTATGAGACAAAACTAGTAGACAATATTCTTAATAAAAAATTGAAACAAATAGCATCCAATAAATTTCTTTTTAGTAAATCTAATAATAATATAAATATGAATCATCAATTCCAGTGGCGTAGAATACTGTATACAAATAACTTTTCTTCTTTAAGTGTAAAAAAATTCCCTCCAGAAATAAAGCCCGCTTTTTATACTAATAATAACTAAGGTAAATACTTGATTAACACTAAAGATATTGATGATAAACTTAGCCACTCGGGCATATATAAACTTAATTGTAATGATTTTTCTGCTTTTTATATCGGAAAAACGGCCCGAAATAAAAGAACACCTGAGGTGTTTAAATAATAATGTTTTTTCAGAATTCGCGAATCATCTACTAGAAACTAACCATTCATTTGATAAAACCTCTGGGACTAAAATATTACATAAAAATGGAATTGGAATTGGGTTAAACAATTAAGAAGCCCTCGAAATTAAAAAAGCCGTCAGTAATAAATCAAATATAATCAACAATCAAATCAATTTAACTGATAGTCCAATATTTAATTTATTCCGTTAACCTCTGATAAAACTGTTTCCTCCCTTCCCCCTCCCTCCCTACCCATCCTGTAATCAGTCTACATCCTTTCTCGTTCTAGCACTAATAAGGTGTCTGTGTTTTTATTTCTATCTCTTTCACTCGTGTCTGTTATTTTATTTCTATCTCCTTCACTCATTGTTTTATTTTCTTCTATATATAAGTGTCTGTATGAAAATAACTTTAGTTGATATAATAAGCCCTGACGAAGCTTGAGCTAAGCGAAACCTGGTTGGCTGTTAATATTAATTCATAATAAAAGTGGTGTTTTACAAAATGTTTTTTTTTTTCATTTTATATATAATGTCACATCACAAAGTGTTTGCTTCCTTCGATAAAATTAAATTTTGCTTGATTTTGGAATAAACAATTTGGAAAACAAAAAACATAACATAAAAAAGTCACTGGATTCCAAAATTTCAATTACATTTTTTACTCCAAATAACGTCAGGAATCACTGATTAAAATAAGTCAAGTACGTCACTGACACCCTGTATATGGGAGTAGGAAGGTGTTTATTTGCAGAGTTGTTTATTTTCAAATCCTGCAATTGTCCTAATTACCCAATGTACCCATCCTAAAATGTCACAAGAAGGAGAAGATGTGAAAACCCACCTTTCAAGTTCACAGTATGCTCACTGTTATGGAGGAAACACATTATTAAAACGCGACGCGACGCCACGTCTCGACACCCGATGTGCACCGTGCACATTACCAACACGCGACGCCACGACATACTAGCAATTTCTGAATACAGTTAGCTAACAGCAGTGGAAGTGAATGGTTTTGTACTATGGATTTAATAAATAACGAGTCAGATGAAGACTTTGAAGAAGATTTGATGCAAATTATGGGTACATATATGATACTTATACGACCCAAGAAAAAGAGAATAACTAGGCGTTAAGGGATTAATGAAATAAATCAAAAGAGAAGTATGTGTGGTGAATATCATACTCTGTATCCAGACTTACTTCAAGATAATGAAAGATTTCATATGTATTTTCGGGTTACTAAAACACAATTTGAAGAAATACACGAATTTATTCAAAGTGACATACACAAGATTATTTCTCACAGTATGATCCCTGTATATAGCTAAACTCATGTCATATAGAACAGGATATCGTTTTACCAACTCAATTAATTGTTCGTCGGTCATTTCGCTAAATAAATGCAAAAATAATATTAAATTGGCCAAAATTCCGTATATGCTCGGTGACAGTTCTCGAACGACTGACGCGTGGCGTCGGGTGTTGTCTAGAAACATACTGCGCAGGCCGCGTCGGGTGGCGTGTTTACCCCCACCATGGGCAACACGCCGACCTGGCACGTCTACATCGGGTGGCGTGTGCGCGCATGGCGTCGCGTCGGATGTTCATAGTGTGATTCTGGTCATAAGAAAACAATACATTTGATTCGACTCAACACGCATCGCGTTTCATCGGGTCGCGTCGGGTTTTAATAATGTGTTCCCGCCTTTAATTAATACCTCAAAGAGGAAGGATTGATGTGTAATGGTGACCGTGGAATGCGTAGAAATTAATTCCCCCATATAACTTAATAGCAGTTGACATAGTTTTGGGACTGGCCCTTCGAGTGTGTTGCCAAAGGCTTATCACAGTAGTACCTTCTAACACTAACTCATACAGCGGAGTCGCAGTTTCGTAACACCAATTATATTTCAAGAAATAAATAAAATAAAAATGAAAAACATATTTTTTTTCCTTCAAAAGGTCACCCCAATAGATTGCCCAATATGTCGCATACAGATTTTCTTCAAAAGGTCGCCGCAAATGTGCATCCATCGCTCATTGAAAAGAGCTGAGGCACTCGGAAGTAGCTACGACAATGATGCTGGATGACTTCCGCGTCCTGCCCCAGAAGCTAGGTGGCAAAGTAATCCTGGAAATGAGTGCACTCTCCCTTCAACATCGTAGAAGCACTGCAGAACCTTGCATATAGCAGAAGTTTCCTGTATGCAATATTGTAGCATTAGTAGCAGTTAGTCCCATTGCGCTGTTGGGTATATTGTGTCCACAGCTCAGATGCGTACATAGCATTGAAGTATGTCTTAAAAGAAATTCCTGGCATCGTCGCAGTGGTAGAACTTCCATTACGAACGGTTGCCAAACCTTTTTCATGCAAAACTTAACGTTGGATTTGAGGACAAAATACTCAACAAAACTCAATCATTATTATTTTAATCAGAATATATAGCAAATAATATCTACCATGGATATTTACTAGCTGAAGTGTACCGACGTTGCTCGACTTTTCTCTACTTTCAATAAATATAAGATCCATGTATTATATTATACATAAACCTTCCGTAAGAAATTCTCTAAATGATAGGGAAAACCCTATCAAACTCAGTTGCATAGTTTAGAAGAAGTAAGCGCACAAACAGACTATTTCATACTATTTAGATATATTTTATATGATGATATATAGATCATTAAAGAATTCGGGGTTTCATTATTTTACAGGATCTTTTGGTATTTTCGGACTGAACGCAGTTGGCGCTAACAAAAAATTGTCCAAAGAAGCGTAGTTAGCAGTCCACAATGTATGGATGATCTGCAGTCTCTCGTATCTAGGATGAACGAAGTATGCATGAAGAATGAGTTAATGATGAATATAAGTAAGTCTAAAATGGTGTTTGAAAGAGAGAGTACGAAAACAGTGTGCAAAATAGCTGTGAATGAGGAATACTTGGAGCAGGTTTGTGTATTTAGGAAGCATGTTTACGAAAGATGGGAAGGTTGACAGGGATATTGAAAGAAGAGTAAATGCAGGTAACTCCATTAATGGAGGACTGAACGCAGTTGGCGCTAACAAAAAGAAGCGAAGTTAGCAGTCCACAATGGAGTGCTGGTACCTACCCTGATGTGTGGAAGTGAGGCGTGGAACTGGCAAAGAAAGGATTAAAGTAGATTGAATGCTGTTGAAATGAGATCCCTGAGGCGTATGTGTGGTAAAACCATGTTAGATCGTGTGAGGATTGTGGAGATCCACAAAGAGTGTAAGGCTGATGTAAGCGTAATGAGTAAGATCAAGAAAGGGCGCTTAGATGGTTTGGGCATGTAGAGCGAATGAGCGAAGATAGGAGTGTAAGGAGGATATACGATGCAAATGCGAATGGTAGAAGAAATCCGGGACGCCCGCGGAAAACATGGCACGATCGAGTGAATCAGATATTATCAGATAATCAGATAAATAAATAAATAAATAAATAAAATAAATGTCAAGAGTCAGAATAATAGAAGAGTCAGAATAATAAAATAATAGTATGTATGAGACGATGTATGAATGTGAATGAGGCAAGAAGTGTGTGCAAAACCGAGCTGTTTGGCAGTCAGTCCTCTCTGCCTACCCCTGCGGGGAAACGGCGTGATGGTAAGTTAGTTAGTAAATAGATTAGTAATAGTGTTACAAAAAAAAATCTCGCTCAACCTTTATACTTTGTCAATATAATTAAATATGAAAAAAAAACAGCGTAAAATAAGCGTTTTTTGATTGGAAATTTTATTTTTTATCTTACGACAAATTTTTGTGTCACAGTAAACTTGTCATTTGTAACACAGGTTTAATCCCATAATTTTAAACCATTATTTTTAATGCATTATATTTACATAGAAGGTAGGTTAAAATTTAAATTATATTGATTATCATTAGGTATCTCTTAAATAATACCCCAGGATTCCTTTAAAATCATGGAAAATCGAATTACTTAATGGCCAATTTTATAATTTAAAATATATTTTAATAAAATAGCACATATCCGTAATTGATATTTGCTATACCTAAAATTGATAACATATTTTTCTGTTTGGTTGTGAATTTTGGCCTCAGATTCTAATTTAAGTTTTGTATGAAAAAGGTTGTATGGAAAACGCCGTTATGTTTAGTTAGTTACGAAATAAATATCATTAAAATCCAGGGCAAATATCCACTCTCTCTATTTCGTACTAAACCCAGTGAATTGAGTGAATTAGAACCAAAAACCGCTAAAATGCAATGTATTTTTCACCGGAAAACAACAGAGTGTCCCCCGTAGCTATGCGGAGACTGTGGCCCGCGACTAAAGCGATATTTGGGTCACAAAATAATAAAAAATCCTTTGAAACGCCTAGCTTTTTAGAAATGCTCATGTCGAGGGCTGTTGGAACTTCAATACAGCGTCAAAGGACTTTATACAGCGCTCTTTTGTAGCATACCGATGAAGAAACATTCATTCACAAGTACTTGACGGATTGTACGAGTGTTGTAATATGTTTAAAATTATTATTGTACAATAGATTATTAATCCATAGTAAAATCTTTTCATTCTGACATCTGTGAAGAATACAAAAAAGTCTTAACCTCTTGGAAGACCGTTCGTGCACCAGTGACACGAGTTTTTCCCGCCGCACAGTGGACTGTCGCAAGTTGCGACACAATACGAAGTATGTCAAAAAAATACAAATAAATAGTAGTATATCTGTGTGTAAGGATATAATGGCCAACCTTAAGATTCTAGAGATAGCCTCATTTTTAATGTCAGTGCCATACAAATTTTTCTTTAAAAAATGATAACTCCTTCATTTGTATACGCAATTGCTTCGTACGAAATTTTATAGCATAGTAATGATCAGCAGAATCCATTTCTAGCCAAAAAAATACCCTTGAAAATTCAAGTCTCTATGTCTATGAAAGGCGATTTTCAGCCCACTGTGCGCCGGCAAACTGTTCATGGGCTGCTGGCATTGGAATTTCGCCATAGCTGGAATTTTTTGATATGCGATTTAAACCTGTATGCTACGAGTAAGTGACGATTTTTTTAACAGGATCGTTTGCAAATGAAACACTTTAGATTAGATTTTTGATTTTCCTCAAAAAATATATGATGTTCCAAAGGTAGGGCTACTTAAAGAGGAATTAAATTCATCCACTGTTTCAGAAATTTCATTAAAAATTATTGCTCGTGTCACGATATGTTGTCTTAGAACATCTATCGTAACAATTCGTCGTCATTTAAAAACATTTTTCGCGCAATCTGCGTTTCGACAGTTCTCATACGAGCACTACATAGCAAAACGTCACAGGCTAATCTTAACCATAACACAAATCTGGAGCAGCAAAAACTCTGGAGCACTTGTGTTATAAATGTAATTATAAGTGTTACGCTGATAGCTTCTTCTATATTTTATGGGTAAACTTTTTTTAGCCCGCAACGTAATTTTTTTATAAGTTCCTTTGGCGGATAGCGTTGAAAAATAAAAAGAACACACTTATGTTATCCTCCTGATATTTAGTATCACGGAGGAATATTTTTACAACATCATTATTCATCAATAGTGTGGGGTGATTTTTGATTTTGCAATTTTCCTAGATAAGGAGAAAATAATGTACTGTCAGAGAGAGATTTTCCGATTTAAAAAATATATATATATAGTTCACTGCCTTTGGTTTGTATATGCTTAGTTATAATACTCAAAAATTTGACAGGAGAATTGTGTCAGACCTGGTTGGGTTACACAAGGTCATTGACAACTTAATTGATAGCCCTGCCATGGTCGCCCCTATTAAATTCCATGTGCCGACTAGGAACATAAGACAAAATGCAACATTCTTATGCAATACATACATACTTGGTATTTCTATATAAAATTGTAAATTATGCTTTCGGATTCCACTACGTAATATTAGAGGTCGGGATTTATTTCAGTGCAGAAATTCTAGTACTAACTATCATAATATGTATTCCTCATTGCCCAGAATACTTATGGAGTAAAATAATTAAACCGAGTCAGACATTTTTAATTCATCACTTAACAAATATAAAAGATTGTTAAAGAGACAATTTAGTTATGTATAGTAAATATGTACTATATAAATATATAATTTTTACTATTCATATGTAACAGCCCCTAACAAGGGCGTTAGTAACGTATTAAATAACAACGAACTATCAGACACACTCACTAACCAATATGATGCATGATCTGGGCAACAAGTTTGGAAGTACTTTTGATATATTTATTGACTCCATTTACAGAATTAAGCGTAATCTACACCAGCACTTTGTTGATCCTACAAATTATAGTAGGGTTGGTAATGTAGTTTTAGTGATTTGTCTTATATGTAGTATTGTTCTACACGATTTTCCAATAAGAGGTGTTATTTTGATATTCAATCGTAAAAGATCAATGGTTTCGTTGCTTGTGTGGCACGTAGCGCCGTCTTGTTGGAAGTAAACGTTGTCCAGATCAATAATATCCAATTCCGGCCATAAAAAATCATTAATCATCTCTCGATAGCGCAATCCATTCACCGTAACTGTTACTCCAACCTCATTTTCGAAAAATTAAGGTCCAATGACTCCGCCGGACCATAAACCGCACCAAACAGTCACACGTTGAGGATAGAGAGGCTTTTCAATAATAACTCTAGGGTTTTCCGAGCCCCAGATGCGACAATTTTGCTTGTTGACGAAGCCACCGAGGTGGAAATGGGCCTCATCACTCAAGATGATTTGCATTTGATTCACTCAAGTGAATTTTAAAAATTTCAATGCATTGTTGAAGCGTGTATCGTTCAATTTTTATAAATGGCGTAGTTTATACTTGTCAAATGTCACTTCAAAAGTAACATCTACCGAAATAGCGGGCTATTCAAAATAACACCTCTTATTGGAAAACCCTGTAGTTTCTACATTATTTGATGTTACTCTTACGCTACATGTTTTACTAATATTTTTTTGTATTCAGTTTTTTGTTCTTAAAATCCAAGTAAGAGCCCAGCAGGGCCTAAAACCAAATAAAGTAAAATAAAATATTTCTTATACACTATTACCCCAAAATAAACCACTTAAAAGCGAAATTTGCGCGGCCGCGTTGAATATAATTATGTGGTGAAAAATCCCTGCTAATAATTAATAAAACAGAGACAATATTATAATAAAATGATCAAAAAATTACCTTATAATCGCATTTTTGATAATTACCGTACAGGCAGATTCGAAACTAGACATGCGTAATTACATATTAACTAACAAATCTAAACGAAACATGAAGCAGAACAAGACATATAAAATAAAAAGATAACGGTCACAACTAGAAATTAAACCCAGGACCTCTTGTCTTACAAAGACAGCGTCTTAAGGCGAAGCTTAATGCCAAATCACTATTTTGATTAATCTTTATAACGAATTGGTGTACATTATGAATACAAAAAAATATGCATTAGATACATTGAAGGTTTTCCTATCGCTTCGCTTGAGTAGAATACAAATAAATATATAAATTACTCAATAAAAAATATAAATGTAAACTACTAAAAAAAATATTTTTTCAATAGAAATGTATGAACGCATAAAGGAAACAACTTTTAAAAATACAGTATTATAGGTAAGATTATGTGTGACAGTTTCACTTGACTACCTTTTTTGCTTTCTTATAAAATTATTTACAAAATAAATAAAAACCAGTTTTTTGCTTGAAATCGAACGTTTCTAAACTCCGTTTGTCAAGCGATTTTAATGACTAGTACCGACGATACAAGGTATACCAAGAATATACACATGTTTAGCTTGTAGCTTCCTCTTAACGACTCGACCATTGGGACCTAATTATGAAACGCCATATTTGTCGATCTCATATTTCTAATTCAGAATTAACAATTTTTTTATGATAAATTAATGTTTATAAGACAAGGTTGTTATGCATAGCACAAAGGCTAATAAATTATTATAAGAAATAATTAGTGGCCTGTAATATCAATACAAATTGAAAATATCTCCCGAGTAAAAATAAATGCCGGGAATTGAACCCGAGCCTTCTGATGTCCGGTCAGACGCCCTGGACCATTGAGCCACGTCGGCTTATTTAAATTTAAAAAAAAAACTAGTATAGGAAAAAAAAACTAATATAGGTTAAGTTTTCAAACGAAAGAAAACAAAAAACTTATTTTATTTGACCTCCCCCCCTCCCAATCCCACGAAGTGAACAATTAAATCGGCGAATCACGACTAATTATTTCAAATCTTTAAATTGGTTATTATCTGCGTAAAATATAATCACATAACTGAAATACAATCGGCAAAAAGCCGGATTTCACTGGGTGGATTTAATTTTTAAAAAGCTTTGATCCTTTTCATAGACGGAAGGATTACCCTAAGCCATCAATTATGTAAATGTTCCCTTTGAGCATTTTTTAATCGCAAGCCTAAGGATAATGTTACCTCGTCCCTCTACCTCTGAACCTCCTGGTAGTCCTGGCGCCCGGGAAATTTATTTTTAAATTAATTCCAAGAATTGTTATTTGGAAAATTAATCGAATATAGCTTCGAATCTTTTTCCGATTTGTTGTGATAATTATCCATAAGTTAACTTGATGTACATCATACATTTATACCCATACGGGTATAAATATTCAGCTCGCAGTCAATTTCATCATGAGCAATGGAGCAATTATTCATTTAATAGCCAAAAAATTAAAATATTGCTCATTCATAAATACGTATAGTTTTAAGTCACTAGTTATAAGTCGAAGTTCACTAGTTATTAAACTTAGTTGTATGTCATAACTGTAAGAATTTATGTTTTTAATATTTTATTATTGTACGATAGATTATTAATAATTCTCATCACATCTGGGAAGATAATTATACAAAAAAAATCTAAAGGCTACGTGAAGAGGAATCAAATTTTAATCTATGTGATAGGGTACATGTTTATGAGCACTTGAGCTGATTTTCTCTAGATAGTACCTAATAATCAGTAATAATCCACACATTATTATTATTGTAAGAAAAATTAAAAAGTTGAGAGAAACCGAGTAGTAACCAGGATAATTTATCCATTTATTTAATATCAGCGGTATAAATATACCACACACAATAATTACATGTCACAGAATAACAATCAACTGCGATATTAAATCATAAAATGACGACAGAATGTATAAAATGAATACAAGTTATATATAGAAGGAGATAAGAGTACAAAAAAATATAGCTGAAAAAGGATAGTTCGTGTTTGTCTAAATAATAATTAAACATTTATCTTTGATAACGACTATAATACGATGGAAATGCATGATCTTCCGTATGGTTAACCAAAGTAGAAAATATAAATTTAAAATTATTTTATCATATAATATTCCTGCTGCCGCCACAAAACCTAATTTCCGACATAACCTTAAAACAAATTGAACACAAAGAATGGGTTTTAAACTAATGGCTGGGGATAAATTTTATTTCCCTCCCTTCGCACGACGGAAAGCAGCGGATGTATGTAAATCCACAGAATTCTGGATTTACGCCCTAATACGACGCGACGACGCGGGGACTGGGGTAGAAATGGGAACAGAACCGGCAGGGCCGCCGCGGCCGCCGTAAGGGAAGCTGCCACTTTTGTGAGAAAATTAAATTGCTACTAATTCTTAGAAATAATCAACAATAATTCCAAAAATAACAGTCAGAAAAAGAGATGTTTTTTAGCAAATTAAAAAAAATCTCTTTAGTAAATTCCACAAATGTTTATTAGATAATTTAAATGAGTAGTGTTTATTTAACAACGATATAAATATACCATATATACCATAATTACATGTCACAGAATAACAATTAACTGTGGCATTTGATCATAAAATTACGACAAAAAGTATAAAATTAATATTAGAAGGAGATACAAGTACATAAAAATATTATCAACAAGTATGAGTAGACTTTCGTTATAATTATAATATTTAATATTTGGCTAATTTATATAGCGCCGTTTTCGTAAGAAATCACCTCAAGGTTATATTAGTAATGATTTAGAAGATATTATAGTAAAACCTTCTTGTACCTAGCTTCTGTGCAGTTAAACAGATCAGCTACATCTGCGTACCTACTACTGACTTCATGTAATCTAGGTACAAGCGAGTGTTTGGAATGCTTAGTCTTGGAATTGTTACAATTAAACAAAAGGTTTTATAACGAGCTCTTTTTAACTCTTGTGGATAAATGAAATTCAATGAGGTTAATTAAATCAAGGCTGTCTACACTACCATTTACAATTTCGAACATAAATATTAAGTCGGATATAATTCTTACGAGGTTTTTGCTAAAAACACATCGTTTTTCAGCACTCCCGAACAGTTCGCGTTTTGAACTTGAATCCATGTGCTTCTCTGGTATAAATTTAAATTCGGACATTTTTTGCTAAAAAGTTAAGAAAATACTCAAGTCAATCTGACGAAACCTTCATATAAAGGCAACAAAACTAGTGATCAACTCCCACGTCTCGATTATTGTAACGATATCCATGCCAACCTTCCAAAATATCAAACTACCAAACTTCATTAATGCAGAGGCAAGGCTTATCAAGGCTTACCGGGTCTCTAAATATTCGAACTGTTTATAGCACCTTCACTGGCTCAAGTGCCCCGTAACACTACAGTACAAATGGAAGTTTATAATTATGGCGAGTTTAGGTTCTTTAATCTGACCATCATGATTTTTGTTGCTTTTCGTTAATTTGATTTTAGACCCAGGATGGGTTTCAATATTTTAAGGCATTCTTTACGTGATTTTATCAATTTTCGGAAGTACATTTGCAGAAACGGTGAGCAAAAAGTGACGCATATATTGCCATTTTTTAATATAAAGAATTTACTCAATTTAACACTACATAACAAAAACAATTTTTAAAAAGGAGTATTGGGAACGAACTAATAGTTCTGAAGTGTCTGAAAACAATGGATATATTTGTAATAACATAAAAACAAACAACTCCAAAAATGTCCTTATCGTGGAATCCCGCCAGAGTCTAGATTCAAGCATCCAAGCGCACTGGAGAAAGTTGTTGGTACTGTACGTATATAAAATAAAAATATAAATACTATTTCCTTGTTTGTATTTCATTCCATTCTTACTTTTTTTCGTGTACATATATGCTTTATGTGTACCTTCACACATTCCGACACATTATTACTATGGATTTCCTTTCACGTGAATAAATAAGAATGTAAAATTTTTTATGTTTTAAATCAATCACCCAATTGAAAATAAACGCGGATACATCGGTACCTACTTAAATGGTAAAAAAAACTCAATTAACTATCCAAGAATCACACGGTGACCAGTAAACAGAAGCATTTTAAAAATACATCCTCCTGGTAGGGCCGCCCGTGTGCGCCACGGACAAAGCACGTAACGATGTGACGCCCCTGGAACTGAGGGCAGAACTGGGGACCGCGACGGTGGAGTAATATGGTGCTAGTGCCCGGTGTTGATTTCAGAGGGTTTCCTAATCAATTAAAATTTGTAAGAACATATTATGTTATATTGTGCTAAAAAGGTTTTTTAACAAGCTCGTATGGAGGTATCAATTTCCCTTAAAAATTAACCTACGACTCGTTTCTAGACCGCACATCAGTATGACTTAGAGAAAAAACGGCTAGAAATATTACTGAGAGCATATAAATTGTACGTGGTAAAACCACATGCAATGGGAAAACATAACGTAGGTTATAATCAAAGCGTTAATTTAATTATTTAAAATACTTAAAAATACTAACACGAATTATTTATTTGCTCACGTACACACGCAAAATCAATATGAGTAAAAAAAATTTTTGATATAAAAAATCAATTCTTTATAGGCATTGTATTATTTTGATCGTAGTATATTGGATTAATTATATACCATTAGTGCCACCTGTGATGTTTAGGTCATATTAATTATGAAAGGTTCTCGTCTCTGCTAGTCACTTGCTGTTAAGTCGCGTCGGTAAGAACAGTGTCCTGTATTGATGCCTGTTGAATTTGAAGGTATCAATGTGGGTGAACACTTTTTCATATAAAAGACTAGGTTCCTCTAAAAATGCTCTTTTACTCCAAATCAAAGGTTTCACCTATCCTAAAGAACTACAGGAACCGGCCTGTATCTAATGTATTTTACATGTAAAAAGTGTCTATTCATGGTGTACATGCGAATTAAATGATTCAGATTGTTCTCGAATAGCATTGTTTAATTTAAAAGGACCCTACAATTTATAACAGGCATACAAATACGTAATTGTATCGGTGATTCAATCCAATATTGTATTTGTATGCCTTTCTTAAAGGAATTGAGTTTTTTATACTAACAAAACTGTTTATTCATATTCATATTACGTATGTACGGACGAAAACAAATGATTCGACTTAATATTTTAAAGCATAACGTGCAAAAGGTGTATTTACATAAAATAATTAAATAACGCAATCTATGACTACATGGATTATAACGTACGTTACGTTTACCCTTAAATGTAAAAAGGAGGGGTAGCACTGTGTAGATATACTGCATCACTCGCGGGCCGGACATATACATATAAATATAGTTGTATATTATGACTGGCACATATGTAGTATATATATATATGATAGGTAGGTAGGTAGATAGATAGGTATATTTAGGCAACTTTATGCTAAAAACATCCTAGCATACCTCTTCAAACACTAAACTACTTTTGATAACGTCAAAACTGCTCGAGATACTAGAAACAAATGACATAATCTCTTATAAATCCCTTTCGGTAAAACAACTTTTGGCCAGAGAAATTAGAAATTTTAGATATTTTGCTACAAAACTATATAATGCTCTCCCACTAGCCATTAAACTGAACAATTTTTTTTTTAATATAAAACAGACACCAAGGCTTGGAGTCTCACCAAGGCAGATCCAAGATCAATTTGTTTATAAAAATCCCTTTATAAGTATATACTCCAACTATAATAATACAAAAACAACACGTCAAATCACCAGAGATCAAATGGGAAAATAATTCACCGACTCCAGATATTTTCATATCAGAGGGTTCGGCTCGGTAGAACTTCTAATTGGACCTATAAATCCTACTGATCCCTCAATATAAATATTTAAAAAATCTTTCGTAATCCTACATGTATTTAAAATGACTGATTTTCGCATTTTTATATATAAATTCTTTGACAGATCTAATACGCCTAAATTTTGAATGAGAGAGCTAGGTATAATGCCAGTAGCCGAAATAACAAATGGTAATATTTTTATTGTCTGAGAATGCCAAATTCTTTTAATTTCATTTCCTAAATCTGTGTATTTTCTTATTTTTTCAGAAACAGATTTTTGAATATTACATGAATTTGGAATAGATAAATGATATAAGTTATTTTTTTTAAATTTTGTCATGTAAAACAATATCGGGTCTATTATGACTAATCGTTGGGTCTGTTAGTATAGTTTTATCATAATATATTTTATAAAATTCATTTTCTAAAAATGAATTAGATTTGTATTCATAATATGGTACTTTATTACAGCAGTCAATCAAGTTATGTTTAATTACCAAACGTTGGTGAATTATTTTTAATCACTTATTATTATTATTTATTATTTTTTTATCATTTTCACATTTTCATTTCATGTAATGAAATATTATACGTATCAAATAATATATAAACACTAATTTATGTATCTAATACGTCTGTCTCGACACAGGTATATCCTAGTGAGACAGACATCTAAAAACACATGTAAAAAAACTTTATATTGATAATAAAAAAAGTATTCAACAGAAGCCTGTATTTGGTCACACATTTAATTCAGAAATTTCCAACTAGGTGTACCAACGGGCTTGGTAGCTTGGGGCAAGTGAAAATCAGTTATGGCGGATGGGATTTCGGTTGAACGTAAAATATCATTCAGAACACGATACCATCTTTTCCCCGTGGCGCGGATACATTCAAACTTTTCAACTTTTTCGAATCGTGCAGCCACCACACAGGAATCGTTTTACCCCAAATCACGTCAGCGTGTGATTTCACAACTTGAATATCTTAAGACAAATAATTGCATTCACAGTACGTTAGCGATTTTCAGGCAGAGGGCGCCAGCATTTCAGTTAGAAGGCTACTTTCGCCATTATAAATAAATGGAGAAAATTATTTTAATTAAAATCTCCACTTTGTGCCGCATTCAGATACCATCCACAAAGAAACCATTCTAGTTTTAGTCAGCAATTATAACACATTCACTTACTTTTTCACCATATCGATAATTTTACTATGATTACCAATTTAGAAAATTTTTAAGAATATTTTTGAATTAACTAAAAATAATTTCTCTCGGGGCCTATGACATCTTTGGGGATGCTGAGTGGTGTGTGGGGGTCACTTTGAGGGATGGGAGGATTGAACCTGGGTCTTGAAATAGGTCATGAATTCAAATTTATTTTGATTTAAAGTATTTTTTTCAAATTTGGAACTGATTGTGTGTAAAGAATTCAGAAAAGCTGTAAAGAACCAAGCTATAATATAATATTATTTAAAAGAAAAATATAATTTTTAAAAACTTTACTGGATTGAAAAGAATTCAGACTAATCCGAAATTATTCGCTGGTCAAAAATACTAATTGCGGTTGTTTGTGCGTCTTGCCTAACTCTGGTTCAATGAACTCAAATTTGCTTTGAATTTAAGTATCTTTTAAAAAATTGTAACTGATTTTGTGAAGAACTAAGAAAGCGTATAATCATTTTTGGAACAAATTCGGTTTAGGGGAGTCACTCGAATAACCGAAATTGAACTTGATATAGACTAATTTAGGACTGGGGAATCCGAATCTGTAAGAATTAGGTGGGGGTCGGCACTATTAACTGAGTTACAGGGTCTTGAAATTTCGTACGCGATACATAGAAACCAAGTTTTATTTATCAACTATGAATTAAAACAGATTCGGATTCCCCAGCCCTAAATTATTCTAAATCAAGTTCAATTTCGGTTATTCGAGTGACTCTCCTAAACCGAATTTTACCCTCTTTTTAAAAGAAAATTATTTTAACTGTAATTTTCAAAATTGAAACTTGTTTTCAAGAATTCAGAATATCTTGTGATTTTGCATGGGTCTGCGACAGGTGTTCAATAAAAAGAACTACTAGAATTATTAATATAAAACGCATACAAATGTGAAACAAAGACGACAAAAGCCTTGTGTGTCAAAAGCTCGAGAAAATAAGTCTTCCTCGTAAATCAAAGTTCCAGCAGAGGGCAGGGAGCAGGGAGCAGGGAGCAGGGAGCAGGGAGCAGGGAGCAGGGAGACGGGAGCCGGGAAAACTGAGCCGCAGCCGCAAGATGTGACCAAAAAATAAAACAACGCGTATCGTTAGCAAATCGCCCGAATAAACAAACGTCTCCAGCATAGTAAACACGTGCGTCAAACAAAATAACCCCGGGAGACTTTTTACTACAGCCAAATGTAGAAAGACCCTCATTCCGTGATAACTTATCATCATTTCGTTTACGTGACACGATACAACAGTTCTTCTGTCCAGAAACAGGGAGAAATTTTAATATAAGATGTTGAATGTTCGAAAGAACCATTTACAAGTCATCATCCTATTAAGGCGATGCCATACGTAGTAATACAAAATTATGTTTTTTTTTATTTTTATAGTGAATACCTCACAAGAGTCCCAACTGCTCCCGTCTGGAGCCAGTGAGACTATGGCATCCCCAATTGGGGGATGTTGTGAGGCTGAAGGTAAGTGGGGAAGGGAAAGAGGAAGGTGGGGAAGTACCTGGCTATTCAGATCTAGTCACTAAACACGGCTAAAGCCATTTGGAGCAACGTTTCAATTCTGAATGGTGGTCTTACACCAGGGCGATACTGGTAGTATCTTCCACTCTGGAACGTGCCGCAAATATACTATATATTATTTTAATTAATTAATTGTGAAATAACACAAATTAATCAAATAAAATTTATTTGCCCACGCCGGGTTCGAACCCGCGACCTTCGGAATGGCAGTCCAATGCGTTACCACTGGACTATGCCGGCCGTCAAATGAAGAATGTGTTTTTGGTTTGAAAATTTGGTCGCGTAGAAATGTTTCAGATGCTTTAATTAAATACTGCGAGTATAATATATATCTTGGCCTTTGAAATAATCGAGTATTTTTTATATAAGTCTTTTTAAAAGCCCAGAAAAAAATAATGTATAAAGCCTTTGAAAACTGATTTAAAGTTCAAAATCTCCTACTTACGTAGCCCATTTTCGGTTATGATTTTATTGTATAATGTGGAAAATTAAGTTATTTATAAAACGATCGGAAAAAAATTAAATATTTATGCCTGAACATCCACAAAATAAAATAAAAGGCTCTTTTTGGCTATGTTTTTTTCTTGCATAAATCAAAATATGCGGATGGTGTTAAGCGGGAATTTAAACCTTATCGCCATCTACGTAAGGGTTGTTATTGATAGCGGCTCAATATAAAATATTACACGACGTAGTGCATCGCCTTAAAAGATATATACCCCGTCCAAAAAGATTTATTAATGATTAAACTATTGCTCCCAAAGAAGTAAGCAGAGAAGATGCAACGCCGTACAACTCTATCCTGGCACACACTCCTCGCTATTATTACATGCATTTGTCGCATCATCTCAGCTGGGTACGAATAAATTTGCGAGCCAAACCGTTCGTAAACCGCTAGTTTTCATGATTAAATCGATCTGTTTCTTCTCGGTTTATTCGACGAACACAAAGTAATTATCAGTTCACATTGGGATGGCGTCGTATGAATTTTGTTCTCTTCATTTCTACTCGCGAACCTACAGGCTCCATCGTCTATTTTATTATTTGCCTATTATTAATGCCTCTATTCATTTTTCTCCACCGTTTTGTGTTTAAGCTGTTGGTCAAAAAATTTACGAAATAAAATATTTTCTCTGGGATCCTGTACAAAACGTACACAAAAAAAAGTGGAGTGAAAAAGGTACAGAGATGAATATATCAGCGGAACAATGATATAAGAATTACATCTGCACAGAACATGCACGCACAGTCGTACAGGAGGCTGACAAATCACTGCTGGTGGTTCGCGATTAGTTCCTTCCTTTCCCATGGATCGCTGGAAGTTTGTTGATAAAATAGCGGTTCATAAGCGGATCGCGAACGGTTCAGCTAGCAAATACATTCCCACATTTTATACACTCGGTTATTCTGAATCTTGACATAAACGGACAAAAGATTTTGATTGACTTGATAATGCCATCTCTAATCTCCGCATACCCAATTTCTAATTATTGGTTCCTAACTAGGCAAATTGCCCGTTCCAAGGAACCAAAAAATATGTGAAATTAAGTATGTGATTTGTCTATGTCTATAATATAACTCATTAATGTATTAATTTGTGATGTTTAATCGTTACAATCTTATGATAGAGTCGAACTTGAGCTGTTGTGTATGTTTCAATTGTGTATGAGCAATTATTAGAATAATGGAAGATATATATAGTGTGTGATTAGTCTATGTCTGTATCATAACAAGTTTCTGGTTAACCTTTTAAGTTTTTAAGTCCCAAAAAATTTAATGTTATTTTTTAAGATGCCGAAATGTTAATTATATGAAATTCCCTCGATGGAAAAAAATCGCAAAGTAAGTTTCGAAAATTATTAAAAACACGTTTTGTTCTGTTATTTAATATGTTAAAGGCATGAAAAAATCAGAGTGCCTCTTTAAATTCAACTAAAGCATTTGTTGAGAGATTTTTGCTCTATTTCAAACGAGTCATGTTTTATCAAATATTTTCACCATTTTCGTTTAATTAATATTAGCGCGCTCCCTCTAACATTCGTATTTACATATCTCCCTTTCAAACCATATTTAAACGCTTACTACGGGGCCTTAAGGTAGATTATAATATTATTTTAATACTTTTTAATGCAGAGGCATATGAGATGTAAGTACTTAAAAGTACTTTATTACGTTAGCAATTTAACGGAACTAAAACTTTTAATCGTTTAACTACTTTTGTAAAGAAAAAACTATAAGGTTGTCGAATGACTAAAATATAATACTTGGTATTTCCCCGAGCAGAACTTAAACAATCGAGCACATTCATTTTTTTCATGAAAATTACTACATTGAAAAAAATACGTAAATTAATTAAAAAAAAAATTATTCCAATAAGAAAAAACCTTAAGAGGAACGGCTGCTCAGCCTTTTTCGTACAAAACTTAAATATGAATTTGAGGCCAAAATATTTGACCAAACTGAATAATTCTGTTTTTAATCGAAAGGTATAGCAAATATCTAGCACGAATACAATATGCTACGATATTTATTTGTGTTTTAAATTATAAAACATAAGTTATTAAAGTATTAAATTGTTCATGATTTTAGAGGAAACTTTAACATTTTTTTGCGAGTCAATGGTATTTATTTTTAACAAATTCTTACACAACCTTTTTTAGTGAGTTAATGGTCATCGAAAAAGGGCGTTTTTGGGTCGAAATTTGTATTCCATTGTAAATTGGTATTTTGTAATTTTAATTATAGCCCATCAAAATGCTTTTTCAATAAAATAGTTTATTATTATCATTAACTCAAATATTTGCCAAAGTTGCCTCGAAAATCGTGAAAATTGATTTCTTAAGGCCTATATTTTATACTTTGAAATACAAATAATTAAAGTAGCACATATCCGTACAACTGCATATTTGTTATAATGTTGTATTAAAATGATAAACTAATGTTTATAAGACAAGTAATAAAATAATGTTTTATTTACAGGTGGAAAAAATATAATAAACAGTAATTGTTGATTGAGGTACTAGTACATATTGAATCATTTGGCGGGTTGGAAATAAGCCGACATAGCTCAGTGGATACATAGCACCTGACCGGACATCAGAAAGCACGGGTTCAATTCCCGTTGGCGGCATTTATTTTTACTCGGGAGATATTTTCAATTTGTATTAATATTTCGGGCGACTAATTATTGCTTATAATTATTTAATTATTTTTCAGTTTAAGTATTTTATCCTCAAATCCATGTTTAAGTTTTATATGAAAAAGGTCGAGCAGCCGTTCCTCTTAAGCTCGTTGTGTGTTTTGCAAAGGTTCTGCTTTTCATCGATTACTTTAGTTGATATCTACATGGCGTGCAACGCGATGGGCTATATAATATTTGATATTCTAAGTGATTGACATTTTCCGATGGGCAAAAGATTATTCCTTTGGAGTAATGAGTTGGGATTGATTTAGTGAAATGACAATCATTCATATTTTCGCCGATGTCATGACAGTAGATCCGTCATTCTTTCAGTGGGTCAGGCCGATTCAAGGTGAATAATATTTCATTAAAATGGGAAAATATAAAAATGAGGAGAAAAGAAAACGATCAGCATTTTTGACGATGACTAGAAATGACAATGACAGGTATTGCACTGTGGACCTAAAATTCAAATTTCTTTAAAAAATATTCGCAATTTGGCAAATGAAGAGATTTTTTTTAATAATCAGCATTTTTGACACCTCACAAGCGCGCCCTTGTCTTAATAGTGTGGTAATGGGAACTTTAACGCCAAAAAACAATTGACCCGCGCTGTGTGGAGGTTAATGCAGGTGCTATAAGAAGGGATTTATTAAAATGGGTCTTGAAGATATCCGGATTATAGAAAAAAAAGGAAAAACAGACGGCGCTAGCTCGTTCCACATGCGAATTGACATATTTATTTATTGGACAATTTGTTATTACGCCGCTTTTGTGAGATATCACCTCAGGGGCGCTTTACAGTTGATGCAGATATTACAAAAAAATTTAAATATTACAAAAATAAAGTGAAGTTAAGTTAAGTAAAATGAAGTACAGGAACAGGTGACACGATGATAGAAGATAGAAGATGGAGACTCTGCAGCAAGAATCCTAAGAAAGAGTCCACCGCGTCCACCAACAGTGCCAGCACGAGGTTTTTCATTCGTCCAGGTGTGTGTCTGCTGCTGATAAAGCGCTGACAGAATATCCTCTCACAGATACCAGATCTTGGCAGCACAGCTGGGTTTCGCTGCTGCGACTTACACAAAAACGATTCGATGAAACGACCCGTTCTCACGAAACCAACACCAAATGCGGACGGGTGTTCTGCTAGTGTTCGTTGAGTCCTTTGTACTTCAAGCAGGTCCTATTGAAATATCTGTAAAAAAGACTCAGCCTGCCTATATATATCTTTTGTTCATTAGAGATGGTAATCGGTCTGTTTACTACGGATTGTGAATCTGACGGACCGCCCTTCCTATCACTCCCTAACTTGGACTCCAGACTCCACAACTTGGGTAATACGTACGGACATATAACAGATGTATGGAATATATCGCTGTCACAATACAGATATGTACCTACTCAAGAACCATTTATCTACGGCTGACATAGGTACTCCCTAAGAAGTTCTTTCGTAAATTTATTAACTACATCGACGAAAATATTATACATATCTCTACCGATTATCCTACGTATTTAATACATGAAATTTAATTGAGATTATATAGAAATATAAATTATTTAGTAAAAATGTAAGCCCTTACAACCTGTAATATAATAAATTTATTTTTACTAACATTTATTTTTTTCCTCTTTTTAAAGTTTTATTAACATTATTTCATGGGAAATTTGGTTTTTTGTCTTGTGATATATTATAATCAACTAGAAATAATTACTAGTATTTTACCTATCTTTAAGCATTTATATACTACATATAAAATACATACATACATATTTATATATTTATGTATATACCTAATCTTTATGTTTAGTAAGTTTCATATTAAATTATGTAAATATATATTTTAATCATTATATTGAGTACAGGATCTCACTGTTAGCTTTTGTATTTACATTTATTATGTTATCTTTTTTTTTGGAAAAATGCCACACAAGTTAGGAGGCTTCTTTGTATGAGTGTCCCGGCCTTGTGATCTAGGAGGTTTTGGTGTTACCCAAAGATATTAGAAGAACGAGATATGCTATGTTGGCCGCCGGACCGTAGCCGGAGTACTACCTAATTAGAGTACTTTGAACGGTATCGGGACGTGTACGCACAGAAATCTGTTCTATGTATTAGTGCGGATACCTTAGCACAAGCGAAGGTGTGCAGTAGTATTGGTGAACAAAACCGGCGACACTCGGCAAAACAATTCCACTCAGTACGAACTGCGCATAGCACATCTCGTTCTTCTAATATCTTTGGTGTTACCGTACTGTTACTGTTGTCTGTTACCGTACTGCTATAACAAGACACATATCACGTGACCCGCTAAGCGTAACCCAACTATGTTGTTGCGACGTGCGTTGGAAAAGTACATAAATATTAATTTTAAAACCTTATCACTGGACAGAAAAATAACATACGTACATTGTTTATTCGCCGATTAAAATCCTTCGGGTAGGTGCTGTTACAACCTGTACCTGGTCGTATCGAGTGCGATAGCGATATGAATGTATGCCGTTGTGGGACGCACAGTTCCGATTTAGCAGGCTCTAAAATATTTGAAGGCTTTGTTTTACCTGGTAGGCTTAGCGAATTAGCGGAGATTTGTTCGTTTTTATGCGGCGCAAAATGCAGCGAGTCAAATAGGGAAACCAAAAACCGATTTTCGTGTGTTTTTTGTGATATTTTTTTTTGTTACGTTATTTTACAAGTGTATTATTGTTTCAGTAGTTAAAAATATACATAACTAGCTGAAATCCCGACGTTGCCTAGTTTTTTGGAATCAGGTTTACATATTAGGGGATTCTAAATTCAGTTCCTAATATTGTTTTTGACTAACAGCTTTAATAATCATCGAAAAATATTTGAAAACTGTAAGTGGTGACCTATTGTGTTGTTATCAATGTGAATTATGTAAGAGCTTTCATTTTTATTTTCATCAGTAATTACCAAATTCGGTTTTGGGGTGGGAAAATGGAGTAGGGGCGGTTTTTTCAAAATCTCATGGACACAGTGAACTGTTTTGAAGGTCAAGTTTGGAAGATGTTATCAACCTCTGAATCAAGCTGTAGATTTGTTTTGAAACAACCACAAACACAACCCTACACCAAGACACTTTTTTATATCATATAGATTATAGTTTCGGTATTTTCACTTGTCAAATGAAGAAACAAAGCTGTTTTTTTTCTTTTATGTATTCAATAATATTATTATTAAATTTATAAAAACAGTATACTTACATACAAGTTCTGCGGTCTAGGTATTATTAGTGGACTTGAAAACAATAAATAAAAGCAAGAAAAAATAACTATTTCAGAAAAAAATACCATTTAATATATTTTATAATTACTCGGCACGGGAGATCCCAGTGATTGTATCTCTATATATATTTGTTTAGGAAAATAAGATTTTTTTATTATTATATACAGCGTTTTCAAGCCTCTCTATCCCCGACGTGTGACTGTTTGGTGCGGTTTATGGTACGGCAAGTCATTGGACCTTACTTTTTCGAAAATGAGTCTGGAGCAACAGTTACGGTGAATGGATCACTATCGAGAGATGATTAATGATTTTTTATGGCCGGAATTGGATGGTGGATGGTATTGATCTGGACAACGTTTACTTTCAACAAGACGGCGCTACGTGCCACACAAGCAACGAAACCATTGATCTTTTACGATTGAATATCAAAATAACACCTCTTATTGGAAAACCCTGTATTACACACTTTACAAATATAAGGCAAAGAGTCCCGATAAACTGCTTTTTAGCAGTTTGTCTGGCGGGTTCTTTACATTATAAATCTTATTATTTTGAATTTACAGTTACATTTTTATAATTATAGGGTAAACCACCCAATTATTGGCACTTTAAGCAGCTACTTCACAAAACCGGTAAAATTTGCATGTAAAAATATGTTTTAACAAAGAGAAAAGCATTTATATTGGTCTTCTAATCTCTGCAGAATATTATAAAGTACTTATCATTAATAAATTATATCGTTTTCTTCAATATAGTGTACCTTTTAAAAAAATACCTCAAATACCAGTTTCTGGCATAGCCAAACCTTTCATTGGCAGTGATTATTACCTATTATTGTCACTGTTCTCCCGAGACTGAAAAATAGCTGCTAGGTCTTATGTAGGGGTTTTAAAATGTATTATACATCGTCTATGTTGGTACCTATTTTAAGATAATTCTTAATAGAAATAAACAAAATAAAATCCTTTGTTGAGAAAAGTAACATTTATTTATATAGGAACATCCCATATCAGTTGAAACGCTTATAGTTAAATAAACTTTCCATAAAGTATTAAAACAAAACCAAAAAAGCCTTCTACCTAGGCTTGAACAAAAAATAGAACAATTTTAGCTTAAGACTATTTAACTTCCTTAATTATATTTAATTAAATCACAATCTAATTGATTAAGATCATAAGTAATTCTTAAGTCACGTTAGTCATCTGAATCCTCAGTCAACATTTTTTCTATCTCAGCAGCACTGCAATTTTTGCTAGTACCTACTTGCTTTTTGGTTTTCTTTGTTATTATTTTTAAGTGCAGCTTTCAATTTGCCATTGTCAAGTTTATAGAATACTTCCGAAAACAAAATTTTAGACACGTTGTCTTTAGTTTGTTTTTTGTTTTTCTTTACCATTTGTTTCTCTTTTTCCAATTTCTTTTGTTCTCTTTCTTCTTTTCTCTTTTTAACACCTTCTGCTTTCTCTTCTTTAATTTTTTCATTTTCCTGAGCTTTCCATTCGGCAGATGTTAGTACAAAAGGCGTCTTCTTGGTATTTTTTATCCCTTTTCTTTGTGGCGTTTTAGGATGTACCAAAATATCTTGTAATTTTAATATATTATCTTCCTTAACCAGTGGTACTTTCAGTTGCATAAAATTATTTTGATCTGCACCTATTTTGACATCTCCAGTTACTCTGATAGACGGTTTTTGGGGAGTTGAATATATTGATGATTGCTGCTGACTGCTAACGGACGCTTCGTAGATAGATGTTTGTTGAACAAATGTTTGTTGTGTGGATGGTTGTTTGTTGCTTGGTACGTAAGTGAATGATGGCTGTAAGATCGAAGCATGCTGTAAGGAAGTAGAGGCTTTTTGGGAGGATACTTGCTCTATGGATTCTGGCTGAATGAATGCTTGTTGAGTGGGTGAAAGATGATTGTGTGGTTGTTGGCTAACTGTTTCTGGAATAGGTTCTTGTAGGGTTGATGTATCTTCTATAAAATAATTTAATTCAGAGCATTGGACTATTTCCTCAACATCTTGTGAAACATCTTTCGTTAACGCTTGAGATGGATTAGGACAGTTTTCTGCCATTGTGTTTTGAATGGTTGAAATGCGGCGACGTCTGCAGGTTGAAGGAGCCTAGTGCAGTTAGGGTATAACGTATAACGGTATACGTCAAGTGCCATTTGTGGCCATCTCTCTGTGGCCTCTTACATCAGATGCAGAGACTGTGGAGCTGGCAGCTGTTACGGCTTCTGGTGTTCGAAATGTAACTGTTGGATGTCTAGCTAAAAACAATTTAAACCACTTCTCACCATTCTTAAAACTGCTGGCTCTCCCCGATTTATTGATAAAGTCTGAAACACTCTTTATCAAATCTTCTTTCCTCTTTGGAAACCCTTTTTTGCTACTGATTTTTATCCAGTTAACAAAAAGCTGTTCTTCTTCGTCAGTTAAAATTGTGGACGGACCGGGCTTAGAGCGATGATCAGGATGTTCCAATCTGAATTGTATAGTAGACCGTGGTACGCTGAAGGTTTTTTCAGCAAGTTTTTTGCTCATGCCTTTTGATATTTCGTGGAGAGCTTTTTGTAGGTATAAATTTTCCGTTAAAAACATTTTTTACTATTTTTTTCTCTAGACTTCTTCTGACTAGGCTTCATTTTGAAAGTGGCTGAAAAGACAATATTTTTATTGGCACGTTTTTACCCAATGTTTGACACCCGTGCCAATAAATGGATTTTATATAATTGGCAGTGGGCCAACTTTTGGATTGGTGTGTTCAAAACGTTAGAAAATATTTTCAATGCAATTTAAACTCAATTTTGAGACAAACAAGGTATAATTTTTAATAAACTCAAATTATTTTAAATGCCCTTTTATTGGCATGTGTGCCAATAAAATGGATAAACCGATTTTACGCATACCAAATGTTGGCACCCCACAAATAACTAAAAGTTGGCGGTTAAATTATAAAATAATGTTTTAAAAAGGGAGTTAATATATTCAATAATAAAACAAAATGATTAGGTATAAGAAAAACAAAATAGATTTGCAATTTTTAAAAGATTACGATAGCTCTTACCTTAGTAAAAAACGAATATTTTGATTGTTTTTGTCGCACAGGTTGCGGCTTGTCAAACAGATGGTAAATGCGCCGCCATGTTTGAAAAAAATTAAAATGTGTGTTGCCAGTTGAGTAATAAATGATACTACTGTTTAATTTCTACTAAAAAATATAAGATCTGGCTACAAAAAATCTTAATTTTCTTAAAAAACTAGAGCATGCCAATAAATTGGTGGAGTGCCAATGATAGGGTGGTTTACCCTATGTACCTATAAAAAATAAAAAAAATTTACAGAAATATATAAAATAAAAACTAAATAACAATTTTAAAAGTCTTTGGAATAATATATCATTGTAAGCTAATACAAATTAATGTGCAAATTAAAATCAAGTGCGCCAAGTCTTCAGTATGTTCACCAATTGTTTGTTTTGGGCACAGTTTTTAATTTCAGCAGGTAACGTATTAAAACAACTGGGAATCAAATAGTTTAACGTTCTTTGTCCATATTTATTTGTATGCTTAGGAACAATTAGTCCTTCATTAAAGTTAAAAAGAGTATTATGATTGTGTTCTAGCCTGTTTATATATAATGGGGTTATTTGTGTGCTGAAATATAATTTTGTACCACAGAATTGCTCTCACTGAAAGAATTTTGAGACTGTGATAGAAGTATGGAATATTATGCCTTTCTTTGTATATTTTTTTTTACAGCTAATAATTTAACCAATGAATTTTGCACGGATTGAACATGGTTGATATTAGTTTTACAGGAAAATCCCCAAGCTGTTATTCCATACTTTATAACAGATTCAGCTAGAGATAAATAAATTATTCGAAGTGTACAGATTGGAACAAAAATTATTATTATTATTAATTATGTATTTAAAATTTGTATTTATTTCGTTTAATTTTTGACAGATATCGTAACATTCGAAAATGACTAGAGGTGATTTGAGATTTTCACGGCCAAAAGTATTATATTGATATATTTTTGGGAAATTTTGCCGTGTTGCACTACCTCTCTCTTTTGCCAACATTTCGGACACTGTAATGCTGTCCGAAACGTTGGCTAAAGAAGGAGGTAGCACAACACGGCATAATACCCCAAATATATATTTATAATTTGCTAACTGAAGGTAAATTTCTGATCGTCTTTTGAAAGACAATAATTTCGAAACAAATATTTTTTTTATAATTAATTTAATGTTCATAAATGATACAATTATAATATCCCGTGATTTTTTCCGGGTCTGCGCTGGTTGATATATAATAACAAACACTTGTCTGATTGAAATAATTTATTATTCCATCATCGCGGATACGATTATATTCCCTCTGCGCCCTGATCGCACCAAGTAGCAGGATGAAGGAATTAATGATGCATTTAATTAATTGAATTCTCTCCACTGATACACTTTACGAGTGTACACTATTACACACAGCTGATTGATGCGTGTCTCATGTTTAATCACGCCGATCTCCAGGGTTCAAACCCCCCCCAGCCCTACAAAACTACTCTTAAAGCCTGCACGTTATGGGCACACATAGAGCGGAAGGACATTGAGCAGGGTTCCGCCAACAGGGGTACAAACAAATGCTCGCACTAAAATTTAATAAAAAATCATATTAAAAAACACATTTTAAATTGAATGCGATTAGCGAAGTGCTTTTTAACTCGACCGTTCGACATTTCATATGCACGGAGAAAAATTACGAATCTTGAATATTGCTAATTTATTAGGAATCTCTACAAATTATTCGTAATCCGGTTAAAAACCGAATTGCAGGATCTTAACGAATGAAGTGGTTGGTTTCCTAATAAACTTTTAGTAAAATATGTATTATTACGATGTCGGTACAAGTATTCATGAAAATCTAATATTTCCGTATTTCGTATGCGCGTATTAGACCTGCAGTCCCGTTTTTAACCGGATTAGCCCTGAATTGAAGCCCTGATACATTGACGAAATGCTAATATATAAAGATGTTCATGAACATGTGTTCCGACATCGCGATAATACATTACTTCTACACGAAAAGTTTAACAGGAAACCAACAATTCATTCGTTTAGGGCCTGCAGTCCCGTGTTTAACCGGATTACGAATAATTTAAAGAGATTCTTAAATTTTCCTTCTAATTTTCTCTCATTCAATAAAAACAAAACCAAAATTATAAAGCGTGTATTTTATGTAACTTTTTTTATTTTAAATGAGAAATCATACATTTGTTCCAAAGAAATTTCACCATCTCAATGACAATAACGTTATGTAGCTGTACCATTAGATTGAAAATAACATTTTGAAAAAATGAGGGTAAGTAAGTCCAAATAAACACGACGATTTCTCTTTTGAAATCAGACGAGATGCAAAACAGTTGAGATAAAACATAACATGGCTACGCTCAACTACAACTATGTCACGGAACCACCCTTTGTTGTGTATGCATTTAAGATCATCTCATACAAACGCTTATACCATTGTTTCTTGACTGTATATGCACAGGTAATATTTGTAAATTAATCCGAACAGATTTTGCATTGTTTCGGCATCATTTTACTCCGCTATAGCAAACAACTAAAATGGCTAGCAATACATTTCGTACAACACTAACGGCCGTTGTTCCCAAACTTGCCAAACTACTGGATTAAACCTGCCTCAGTAAATGAATAGTTATAAAAAGTGTCAACAGAGTGAAAAATATTCGCGACACCAAGACACGGTGGCATTAATGTCAAGCAAACACTATATTTTTAAATATTACATACGTCGGTTTAAAAAAATATATAAGTTTATGTTTTAGATTATTTAAAGAAAATTATCATTGATAATAAACACAATAATTAATTCATCAATATTATTTTACATTGAAAGTTTTTTCTTTGATGTAATTTTATTGTCTATGAAAGTGGGAGGGGCCACTTAAGTTAATCAACACTAAAGATGTTTGGAAACAGGCGATTCGAATGTTACTGAACAAATTACTTGGCTGATTGGAGCCTGAGATTGATCGTTAGAAAAGTTGGGAACAACGGCCGTAAGTTCATCGTAAAAAGTGCAAAGACAGATAAAAGTTTTTTTTAATTTTTGTCAAGTTGTGTATGCTGCAACAAACCAACATACATGTTGGTTTGTTGGTACAGTAAAAAAAAAGTTTCGTATCTCTGTCGTACACTGTAGGCTGTAGAACCTTAGACTATAGAACAAACCCTCCGGTAATTGCGGCTAGCCAGTGTTTGCCTTCTACTTCTACCCTCACTCCACTTTCCCCTCCACACCCCCTATTAGGCCCTCCGCCCCCGCATCTGATATACAGACTGACCACAAAGTCATTTGTCTCTGCACAAAATAACGACATCTGCATGGAGAGGATGCGATGTCGCAACCAGTGGATTAGACAAGTTTGAGAAAAGTTTTCCGTCGTGGGTAAAACCAACAATGGAGAATTTCTTTATTTAAGTACCTACTCCTTTGATTTAACGCCTCGGAATAACTCGTATGGTCTAATAGAAATAGTTGTCTCCCTTACTGACATGGTGAGAAATGTGATTTAAACTGTGTTAGAACGAGAAAGCACTACGCTTCATATTCAAATCTATAAATTAACCACAGAAGAATTATAATGTACACCTTTATGAAACCAAATGTTCTGACCGCAATTTGAAAAACAATTATTTGTAACACATTTGCATTTGTAACACATTCTGGAATAAACAATTATTATTATTATTAATGACGTTTGTAACACATTTGTCAAATATAATGGGTGGTTTTGTTTAATTTATTTTTTCATTGGCAGTAATTTTAGTTGCAAAAAACGTTAGGTGAGCCATTTTGTTGGCATTGAAAATTTTAATATTTCAAAAACTAAATTTTTATTTTTAATAATATAATTTAAAAGCTTATTTCATCACCTTTCAAATCATCAACAGTTTTTGGTTTTCGGATGCTTATAAAAATATTCCACTTTTTTTTATTTTATTGCATATGGTATGAGTGGTTTTATAAACTGGCGATCTTTGCCTTTGTAAAACTATGGCGTTTCCAATTGGGGTTTATTGTAAGGCTTATAGTAGTGGGGATAAGGAGACGGGGAAGAGGAAGATCAAAATGGGAATATTATATCTATAGTAACGTTTTTTCTTAATGATAAACTAATGTTTATAAGACAAGGTTTTTATGCATAGCACAAAGGATAACAAATTATTATAAGTAATAATTAGTCGTCTGTAATATCAATACAAATTGAAAATATCTCCCGGGAAAAAAATATAATAAGCAGTAATTTTTTATTGAAGTAGGTACTAGTAAATATCGAATTATTTGGCGTGTTGGAAATAAGTCGATCAGAAGGCGCGGGTTCGGTTTCCGTCGGCGGCATTTATTTTTACTCAGGAGATCTTTTCAATTTGTATTGATATTACAGGCGACTAATTATTATTGCTTATAATAATTTATTATAATTTACGTATTATTCCTCCAACGAAAATCTGTTAGATAAAAATTTGAAAATCTTCGACAAATTTCACCAGAAGTAGGACCAGATTGAGGTTACTTTAGACGCACGGACACGTCTACAATATTTCTTCACTGCTATACAAAATTTCATTTCTAGTCCATCTTATGATGTGAGGGGTGAAAGCATTGGTCGCACATTTTAAACTAACAAGAACTGGAGTTCAGAGTTAGAGGACCTAAAAATTAAACTGTCTGTAGAGGAGAAATTAAACTCCTTATTGGGGTTTAATTTATTATTTACTAGCGTACACCCGTGAAAAAATTGATTTTTTTTAAAAGATCATCAAAATTAGATTCTATTCTGTAAAAATGTATATCGGGTTAATTTTTTTTTACTTTTTTAAATTTCACTTAAATTCAATGCAAATTCAAAATCTAGAGTTCATTAAACCGGAGTTACAGACACAAAACCGACATCAGTATAGTTTTAAATCACGAATAGACCGAATTCTCGAGAAACATCAAAATAATTAAAATAATTTTCTGTTAATAATATTATAGGCCGGTACTTTATCGCTTGTCTTGGATTCATTGAACTGTAGTTACAGACAAAAAGATAAATTAGTTTTTTTAATAATTTTATAACTTATGTTGTTATAGTACAGGGTTTTCCAATAAGAGGTGTTATTTTGAATAGCCCGCTATATCGGTAGATGTTACTTTTGAAGCTGTCATTTTTTGACATTTGACAAGTAGAAACTACGCCATTAATAAAAATGAAACGATACACGCTTCAACAACGCACTAAACTTATTAAAATTCACTTGAGTGAATCAAATGCAAATCATCTTGAGTGATTAGGCCCATTTCCAACTCGGTGGCTTCGTCAACAAGCAAAATTGTCGCATCTGGGGCTCGGAAAACCCATAAATTATTTTTGAAAAGCTTCTCTATCTTCAACGTATGACTGTTTGGTGCGGTTTATGGTCCGGCGTAGTCATTGGACCTTACTTTTTCGAAAATGAGGCTGGAGCAAATGGAGATGATTAATGATTTTTTTATGGCCGGAATTGGATGGTATTGATCTGGACAACGTTTACATATCAAAATAACACCTCTTATTGGGAAAACCTGTATTTGTTGGTTATAGGATGCGTCCCTGGGGATTTTTTTAAAGTAAAAAGTACCCATTATGTTTACATTTGAAGCGTTTTTATGCACCCAGTGTTCACATCTCCATCCATTGCCTTTCAACCGCCCCCCCTCCCGTTTGTTTCGATTTTTTATTTCCTCTTCTAACTTTCTCCCTCGCTTTGTCCGCCATTTAGGTATAGAACTGAGATGAGTTGAGGCTGCATCCAAAGGAAGGCACGGGAAGGAAAGGAGTTTTTCTCCTAATACTGGGAAATATTTTACGCAGATAAATATTTTAAGAGTGGTTGAAAAGAGTGAATGAGTCAAGATTAAGTAAATCAAATACTGTGGATGAAATAAGTGTATGTGTTGTAAGAGAAGAGATCCATAGATAAATAGGAGTATGTGTTGGAAGAAAAGAGATCCAGAGATAAATCGGAGTATGTGTCGGAAGAAAAGAGATCCAGAGATAAATAGGAGTATGTTTTGGAAGAAAAGACATCCAGAGATAAATAGGAGTATGTGTCGGAAGAAAAGAGATCGTGAGATAAATAGGAGTATATGTCGAAAGAAAATAGATCCCGAGATAAATAGAAGTATGTACCGGAATAAAACAGATCCAGAAATAAATAGGAGTATGCGTCGGAAGAAAATAGATCCAAAGATAAATCTTAGTTTTGAAAAGAATATTTGACGTTAAAATGAATTTTAAATTAACTTAAATATTATATATTATATTATATTTTAAAAACAAACAATAAAAAAAAAACATAAATATTATTATTTTAAAATATTATAATTGTCTGGTTAGCTAAAAAGCCGCAGACCCTTGATAAATCAAGAAATGTGACTTTATTTGTGAACATTAACCATAAGAATTGTAAACGAAAGAAATACACATTTAAAATATATACAGAATAGAGTTTAAATAATTTTCTGATGAAAATATTACAGTTAATAGGTGGGTATTTTATCTATTGTCTGAATTCTTAATGTTCTAAGAAATGAAATAGTTCATTGAACCATAGTTACAATTACAGACAGACCCACAACCATTGATGTTCAATGCCCACAACCGAAATAATTACTTTGATAAGTAAAATTATGCGTAAGTTCCAACATCACTTTATTGAGATTTTAACGGCCAAAATTATTATATTGATTTATTTTTTGGGTATTATACCGTGTTGCGCTTCCTCCTTCTTTAGCCAACGTTTCGGACAGTATTACATGTACGTAATTATTGTAATTCTGTTCGAAACGTTGGCTAAAGAAGGAGGAAGCACAACACGGCACAATACCCCAAAAATAATCGCTTTATTTTAATTAAAAGTCTACATTTGGAAACAATCGTGTCTTCGTTAGGGCAGAATAACTGAATTTAACTAGCTTAGGATTGAATGTTGCACAGAATTTTAACAATTCACCAAATTTCTAATGTATGTGAAGTTATGTGAAGTAACTGGCTCGTAATGATATAATAACAAAACTTGAAAAGGACTTACACAATTAACTTTGAGATTTTATGAATTGTTCAAATTCTGTAAAACAACCCGTCCTTAATTAAAAAAAATGATAATATGGATAAAAATGATAAAGATAAACGCAGGCGCTATACAAATCATCCAAAGTTAATTTTTCTTCCGATTTTATTTCCGGGTTAAATCTTCCCCATAGGAAAAACTAAGGCCTTCCACACACTTTTCCACAAATGATCATCTAGTCAATCAACATTATGCAAGTGCATTATATAAGCAAAATAAATACAAAACAATACAAGAATAACACGTCAACTCACCAGAGATCAAATGGGAAAATAATTCACCGACTCCAGATATTTTCATATCAGAGGGTTCGGCTCGGTAGAACTTCTAACAGGGCCTATAAATCCAACTGATCCCTCAACATAAATATTTAAAAAATCTTTCGTTATCCTACATGTATTTAAAATGACTGATTTTTGAATTTTTATATATAAGGAAGAAAGGAATGTAAGGAGGATATATGATGCAAATACGAATGGTAGCAGAAGTCGGGGACGCCCGAGGAAGACATGGCACGATCAAGTGAATCAGATACTCGAGTCAGGCCATGTCAAGAGTCAGAATAATAGAAGAGTATGTATGAGACGATGCATCAATGTGTATGAGGCAAGTAGTGTGAGCCAAGACCGAGTTGTTTGGCGGTCCGTTCTCTCTGCCTACCCCAACGGGGAAACGGCGTGATGGTTAGTTAGTTAATTAGTTGTGTAGAACGGCTTATATTGCTAGCAAATTAAATTAATTGTTAAAAAAATTATATTTAAGAAACTATGACAAATATATATAAATTTAATTTTCTTTAAATTGATCATGAATCAATTTACCCCTGAAAAATATCCTCCACAACACTGGTGGTGGACAATATACATCCTCTTATAATATGATTTAAGATTTTCACGGCCAAAAGTATTTTTGTTATTTATTTTTGGGGTATTATGCCGTGTTGCGCTAACTCCTTCTTTAGCCAACGTTTCGGACAGCATTGCAGTGTCCATCATCAGGGCAGATGTCTTATTTGAGGTTGTGTTAAAATGTGAGCTTAGGTATGAGGTTGTGATACCGTGTTGCCAGCTCCAACCCTCTGAGCTAACATTAACGTATCATTTTTTTTATTTAAAGTGGTTTTCTTCGTTTAGCTCTGGTATCCGGTAATTGACGGATACACCAGAGCTAAACGAAGAAAACCACTTTAAATAAATAAAATGATACGTTAATGTTAGCTCAGAGGGTTGGAGCTGGCAACACGGTATCACAACCTCATACCTAAGCTCACATTTTAACACAACCTCAAATAGGAGAGAGGAGGAGATAGGATGAGGAGAGATTGCGTAGTTTGTGGATTTTGCGCAGTTTGAGGATTTTTCGTTGCTTGTAATATAGCCACAAAACTGCTTCCGTCTGGCTTGTGTTCACACAGCCAGGCCCCAACACCTAACAACCGGCCGGAGAAATTCAGCCGGCCTGGAGCAGGCGTACGCGCCCCAACTGCCCTTTTCAAGGCAACCTTCGCAAATCACTTACGTCGCCCCAAACTGCCTTTTTCAAGGCATTCTGCAAAATACTCAAATTATATTAATTCTTTCTCGTTTCAGAATAATTCAACCCAAAAATGCCGTACCACCGCACGCAAAGAGGAAAAGCGACTTTTAAGCGCAACAAGCCCCTGTCCATGGATTTCCCGGAGGGCGCCACAGGCTGGAGATTCAATCCAGATACACACGAGCAGGAATTCGTGTTTGGATCATCACAGACCGGCTCCGGATCGGCAACCGGATCACCAAGAGCCACATCACCCATGGTAGAGGAATGGACGAGGGCTACGGCTTCAAAGCGCCCCCATTCCCCCCCAAAGCCCATTTTTCGTCTGGTTCACGAAAACAAATATGAACCCTTACATAAAGTAAGCGAACCAGCCCAGGATATCCCGTCGCCACCGATGAAGAAACGCCCGACGCCACCAAGACCAGTGGCGTCCACCAGCAGAGACCAGGCGCCCACCAGCCGAACGACTGCACCGACTCTTGGGAAGAGCACACGAGTCCCGCCCGTAATCATGACCATAGGGTCAATGACGCACGGAGACATCACGAAGGAAGTTCAGAGGCACATTGGAAGTGCCCACTTCAACTTCCGGTATGCCAAAGGAGGCAAAATCAGCGTTGTGGTGAGCTCGGTAGAAGCCCACAAAAAACTGACAGCAGCCCTACGTGGAGAGGAGAAGCCTTTCCACACCTTCACCACAGAAGCAGAGAAACTCAAGAAGACCGTCATCAGGGGACTCCCGAAGTTGTCACCAGGTGACATAATGGAAGACCTTGAGAATCAAGGCTTCCCGGCAAGGACTGTGGTCATGATGACCACCCCGGGAACAGAATACCCGCTTTACCTGGCACACTTTGGCCAGGAAACAAACATGGGCCACCTGAGAGCCGCGGTGATCTACCTGTGCCACTGCAGGATTACATTAAGAAAGTACCGAAGCAACCATCTACAACACGGAACACAGTGCCACAGGTGCCAAAATTTCGGACATGGGTCCAGAAATTGCGCACACGTCGCTCGCTGCGTCAAATGCGAAGGAAGTCACGCCACACCGGAGTGCCCGAAAACAAATCGAGAAGAGCCGGCCGTCTGCTGCAACTGCGGCGGAGCCCATCCCGCAAACTACGGCAAATGCCCCAACAGGGTGGCATACGTAGCTGCTCTCCAGCACAGACAGGAGCAATCCAACGCCCAGAGGCGCAAAGAGGCAGAGCCCCGGGCACAGAGACCCGCGGCCAGAGTTGACGGCCGATCCTGGGCGGACGTAGCGGGCCGAAGCAACCACCAGCAACAGGCTCCTGAACAACAGGAACCACCAAGAACCACACCAGAACAACGCCAAGCGCCAAACACCGGATCCTCTGATGACGAGGACATAATGATCCTACTGCGAGGCCTCATCAGGGTACGCGAAAAATTGGCCTCCTGCTCATCAAAGACAGAGAAACTGATTATCCTAATGGAGCTCCTCAAGGAGATCACACCGTGAAGCTCCATGAGAAAAATAACAGCGATGACGAAGAAATAGTATCCTTTTTTAATATAACAAAATATGTTTTTTCTTCCACAGGAATTCTTTAACAAACTTTTTTGGAGGACCACCGAAGCGAAAAGGACGCAGCCAAAACATGAAAAAAATGAAATACTTAAATTCAGTAAATCACAAAGTCAAACAGCGTAAAAAGTTCAGAACTTATTGTTTTCTTTTTCTTGTCATTTGTATGAGGTTTTTTATCCAGTTAAGAATTTTTCCTCATAAAACTTATTAATGTAACATAAATTCAGTCAATTAAATACAACCATCAGATGGTGATAGTAATAAGGCTAATCAGCCGCAGTACTAGTTAGTTAGAAACATGAAGGGTATTGTTATAAGCCCTAGCTAGTTAGAGGATTACGAAAGAATCCATAAAATCAAAAAAAAAAAAACAACCTCAAATAAGACATCTGCCCTGATGATGGACACTGCAATGCTGTCCGAAACGTTGGCTAAAGAAGGAGTTAGCGCAACACGGCATAATACCCCAAAAACAAATAACAAAAATCCTCTTATAATAATTAACATGTTAAGATGATTTTTTTTAAATAATGAAAAGTAGAATATGTATGACTGTTTAATGGTACCTACCAAGTGGGTGGTTGCCAATTGAATTTGATCTGATTCTACCTCGTAGCAAATACATTGTTATTTTGTTTATTGAGTCAGTTTGTATAATACATTTTACGTGTATAAACTAACTAGCTGAAGTCTACACGGCGTTGCTTGGGGTTATCCTTAGGGTCTATATCCTATTATACATAACAATTATTATTATTTATTGTTATTAAGTTTAATTTGTAGAACTCCATTTTATTTTTTTATTTTTTATATATACAATAATATTATTATTGGGTTTATAAAAACAGTTTATTTTTAAACAAGTTCTGCTGTGTAATTATTATTACGCGTGACAGCTGTTTCGCCCTCTGAAGGCATTATCAAACTGTGGGTAGCCCACTTACAGACGATACATTTATATTATTTCTAGGTAGGTATTTTAATTTCATTTACTGATTTCTTAATTGATTTCTAAGTAAAATATTAAAAATTATTAATGGTTATTACCCCAGTAAAGTTTCCCCAATTAGTGTAATGTTTAAATTTGACTGAATGTCTTTATGTTAGTTATTCCCAAACGATGACTCATAGGGTTATTTTAATAGCATAATTAAGTACTTCATAGTGCACTCATATTTGCATCAGGTTTGAAGATATCTAGTAGGGGTGAACGAATTATATTTGTTTGTTCATTAATTAGAATAGCTTTCGGATTATTAGAGTTTTTGTTAATTTCTAACTGCTCTAAAAGATTCAGTTTACGGCCTTTATTTTGTACGTGTAACGGAGTTGGTTTATTATTATCATTAAGTGAGTGATTTTCATCTAGGAGATGTTTGGCAAATTGAGATTGTATTTTATTATTATTTTTAAAAGATCTTATATGTTCTTTAAACCTAGTGTTAAAGGACCGGCCCGTTTGTCCAACATAAACAGCGTTGCATTCGTCACACTGGAGTTTATAAATGCCACTATTTTGTAATTTGCACTGTAATTAACACTTAAATTACAAAATAGTGGCATTTATAAACTCCAGTGTGACGAATGCAACGCTGTTTATGTTGGACAAACGGGCCGGTCCTTTAACACTAGGTTTAAAGAACATATAAGATCTTTTAAAAATAATAATAAAATACAATCTCAATTTGCCAAACATCTCCTAGATGAAAATCACTCACTTAATGATAATAATAAACCAACTCCGTTACACGTACAAAATAAAGGCCGTAAACTGAATCTTTTAGAGCAGTTAGAAATTAACAAAAACTCTAATAATCCGAAAGCTATTCTAATTAATGAACAAACAAATATAATTCGTTCACCCCTACTAGATATCTTCAAACCTGATGCAAATATGAGTGCACTATGAAGTACTTAATTATGCTATTAAAATAACCCTATGAGTCATCGTTTGGGAATAACTAACATAAAGACATTCAGTCAAATTTAAACATTACACTAATTGGGGAAACTTTGCTGGGGTAATAACCATTAATAATTTTTAATATTTTACTTAGAAATCAATTAAGAAATCAGTAAATGAAATTAAAATACCTACCTAGAAATAATATAAATGTATCGTCTGTAAGTGGGCTACCCACAGTTTGATAATGCCTTCAGAGGGCGAAACAGCTGTCACGCGTAATAATAATTACACAGCAGAACTTGTTTAAAAATAAACTGTTTTTATAAACCCAATAATAATATTATTGTATATATAAAAAAAAAAAAAAAAAAAAAAAAAAAATAAAAAAAAATTATTATTACTACATATTATACAATTCTGTAGTACATTATTTTGATATATCTCATAAGGATTAGCCAGCGTTAGCCATGTAATGCACGAAAATATTTTTTTTACGACTTGATTAAAAAACATCGACTTTTCTGTACTTTCTGTACTCTAAGTAATCTTTAAGTACCTGAATACGTCTGTCTCGACACATGTGTACCCTAGTGAGACAGATATCGAAAAATGTATATAATAAAACTTTATATTGTTGAATAAATAAATAAAAATTAAATATAAAAACTTTCCGGAAAAAAAATTCTAAATTTTAGTGAAAACTTTATCAAAATCCGTTGCGTAGTTTAGAAGAACTAAGCGCACAAACACACAGATGCGGATAGCGACTTGGTTTTATACTATTTAAAGATATGTATGTACACGGTTACCTTTCGTTATTTATAAATTATTATTTTTAAATTGTATTCCTGCTTCAGACTTTCAGGTATCTCAAAATACATTTTTGGTTTCACAATAATGGATATTTTTACTAGAAACTATTTCATCCCAAGTTTTTTGGCATTTAGTTTATTCATAATTGTATGCATAAAAATCAACACATTATATAACAATCTCTTTCAATCCAATTGAGTTCTTCTCTCATTTGATTATTTTTGTATATTTGCCTGTTCTTACTCGTAGTATACACATCTCGTAGCTCTGTTTTGAATAATTTCTAGTTTGTTTAGGTTTCCTTTACTAACCAAATATAGGTAATATCATAGAGCAATAAATGTGGAACAACTGTAGTTTTAAATATGAATTCTGTAATGTTTCTAAGTAGTTTATTTCTTAGTCTTATAAGAAATTTTACTTTTTTTGATACCTTATTTAACACAGATTCAAAATTTGGTGTGAAAGTTAGTTTATTGTTCTTCCGTGTATTCAACTTTTGATTTCATTGCAAGAATAACGAATTCAGTCGAAAATCTGTTCATATACAGCATTTTTAGAAATAAGTAGACTGGTTCAGATTTGACCAAGCCGTCCGTCCCATTCCCGTTCATTTCAACAATTTTTACAAATACTGAAAAAATATTTCCATTCAATCAACAAATCTGGGAATAAAATCGGCGACTTATCCGTTGCGACGAACTTTCACCGCAACACGCAGTCGTCAAGTAGCAGAATGCACATCAAGGCGGGATGTGCATGGCACGTCGCGGTCGGCGGCACAGCGTGTCTTGTTCATCTCGTCGACGTGCCACACATCGGAAACGCATCTATTGATTGCCAAAATAAAATATATTATATGATCTTTGTGAGCGGGGTCCAGCCAAAATGCCGCTTTTCCGCCGCCGCTGGCGGAATTCCGCCAGCATGTGCGGGATGAATTCCGAATGGCTTAGCACGCACCGCGATTAAACGCAAGCTTTAAGAAATCGCCCAAAAATGTTACATATAGCGTAAAAGTGCACGAATTAGCGATTTTTTTCAGCGACTAATTCCAAATGCTATTTTTTTCGCTACATTTTGTGCGTTTTTTTGTGTCCCATAGTAAAAACTAATTTTATAAACACCCTAATATAATAGAACTTCATCCTTCTTCTGGCGCTTGTAAAATTAGATTGTTAATGTAAATTTTAGTTATAAGTTTCTACATATGTTAATATATATATTTTATTAAGATAGTAGTTAAAGGCCTTAGTCGTAAGTCTCTAGATATAAGTCAGTAGTTCTAGTGTTAACTATTTAAGTAATATATCGGTACAGCTATATTGAGATTGAGGTGATTTCTCACGAAAACGGCGCTATATAAATTATCCAAATATTATTATTATTATTATTAATAGTATGGTGACGCACACACAGCGGTTACCCGCATTTGGCTTTCGATTCAGAATCGACAGGGCGAGCGCAGTTAAAACCAAAGCCACAATACACGCAGCTCGCCACAAATCCATGGAGGTACACAATTATATAAAAACGCCAGCCGCAGTACGTGTTTGTACACGGTTTTGCGTTTTCAGCTCTCCACTAAGGCTTTACGCTTCTTCCTCCTTCTTTGGACATTATTAATAATTATTACTTATTACTTATTACTAACTATAACTAGCCAATCTATTATCAGTTTATGGCTAAGCGATTGCATTCACCGGTTCATCGATCACTAATACAATACTGTTTGTACAATGCATTTGACCAATGAAGTGATGTTGCGTTAGAATGTACACGTACATATATTATTATGTATTTATATTCTGTACAGGCAGATAACCTAAAAGACCATATTAACCTGGTAGGTCAGATTAACACTGTTTATTGTTTATTACAGAAATTCTGATACAGTTCGCAAGCAGATGACATAATTGGAACACATGTAATTGAAAATGCCATTATTAATTCTGGTATTTATTTTAATAGTGTATATTTATGTTCTTTAATAAGCGTGTTTAGGAAAGAAAAGGCAAATTTTGGGTGGTACAACAGTGCAAGGACTTGATTAGAACTTTTCTTCCTAAATGTGATTCGTCCCTCGGTATGAGATAGATTCAGGTTTAAGACTTCGAATAATGTAAATCAAATAAGAGAAGGGTGACTAGGATTTATTATAGACAATACAAAAATGCTACTCTCAGGTAGTTATATTTAATTTAAGGGGATGAGAGCCTAAAACATATTTTTTTAATATAGACCTGATTTTTGTTGCGCTTATTATGCATCTTAGTTCCGGAGGGAGTTTATTCCAAGTCTTAGGTCAAGATACTCCGAAAGCGCGATCTCCAAACATAGTATTTGGCTTGCGCCTAGATTAGTCTGCGTATAGCTGATGCTGTTGCTGATCTTAGAGTTGACTGCATCAGACCAGTGTTTTCCGGGACGCATAGTTAAGTATTGTATTGCAATTTTCAACATACTCGCCGATAATTAAGTTTTATAAAATTTTAATCCTGGTGGATTAAGTAAAGCACAAGGCAGCGGTTCAGGATACCCAAAAAACAGCAAAAAATACAACTGCTTACTCGTATTCCATTGGATGATAGTAGAATTGTGTCTCGCGAACGTGTACGTATAGAATTTCATGACAAATGATTTATGGACGTTTCCTGAAACTTTTTTCATCCACAGTGAAATTTTCAATTAAAATTATTTCGGACAATTCTCGGAGCAGAGCCGGCGCGACTTTCGGCGGAAAAAAACTAAAGCTGGGCAAAAACAAGGCCCGAGCCCTGGCAACACCGCAATAAATCATCTGGCAACGCTGGGAAGCTGGGATTCAATAACTTTGAGGGATGCAGCCGAACTATGAAACTATTCAAATGGTTTACTCCATTTTGAATTGATTTAGTTTGCGTCAGTCCAAATCTTAACCCTTTTCTAACTAGGCTCGGGAAGCAATATATGGTCAGTTTTTCTTCACTTTATTATTTACATTTTTCTTTTTAGACTACATATTTTTTAGCAATTATTTTCTTTTATGTTTACTTGTTTTTTTTACTGCTTTAGGGGCTTAAGGCTTATTTCTAATATATTAAATAAAATTATGCATTTATTTAATCAGATTTTCTTAGCAGCAAAAAGAGCCTAAGAAGAAGCCTTTCAGTGGATATTCTAAATATCCTGAAGATATTTAATTTAAGCTAAGTGATTTAACTAAAATTCTTTTCAGCACAATCATGTTGGCATAGTAACCAAAAAGTTTTATGAGGATAGCTTCACGCAGAGAAAAATAATAAATACGTTAACAAGGTAGATAGGTTTAAACGAACTTTTTGTCAATCTACGTCAAAAGCAGGAAACAGGTTTTGACTGAAAACTATTATGTTTATTAATAATAGCGTCCTAAAGTTTAGCGGTTTGAGCGAGAAACGTGGTATCTAGTTAATAAGCAACTTTAGTGAAAAATAGTATGATTTAAAAAACATTTATTCTTATTGATCAACAATATTGGTAATATTATTAATAGTTTGACTATGTATTATCACACGTAGTATTAATAAATCGTCATTAAAAAACGATTAAAACAGTGAGAAATTCAAAAGCCCTGTAATTGTCGGCGGCCGGCTGGCTGCGTGCATTAAGAATGCGGACAATTTTGTGCTAGTTGCGCTGCATATATTTGCACACGGCTCACTTCTGCGGTTTACAAATTATTTCAAAAAAAATCATGTTTATTTGAAATCTTTACATTTTCATACTGACCTTAGTTGCTTAGGGGTTGACCTTACTGTTAACCGACAAAACCGAGTTACGTATGACGTCACGCGTACCCCGTCAGATTTCGATCGTTTTAGTGGGATTTGAAAAAGCAAACTTAAAAATTATTTTAATTGTAAAATAGAAACTATGCAGTAGAGATTTGTAAAAAAAAATATCAATACTTAAGTTAGACGGTGAACATTCATAAAAAAATTACTAGAATTCCGTATTGCTCAAAAATCTCAGCCATCCTGAAAATAGATTCAACTAAATATATTTTTTGTGGGTCATTGCGTATTTCACAAATTCTCTGTAGTTCTTTTACGCGGAGAACTGCTGAGCCACAAAATAAGAAGAAATTTGCCGGCTGGGAAAAATAGTCGCTGGTGTTTTTCAGGCCTTTCAGAAGCTTGACACCGCTTTGCAGCGCGCCCCGCGACCAATCCGTTTATCTGCAACACTGGCTCCTTACAAACCGTATTCTTTCGGACACCGAAAGGTTAATAATATTATCTTGTGGATAGGAAAAATTTATTATTCTTTGGATATGATTTCAGATTCTTATGGCCAGCAAACAGTATCATGATCTTTGACTTTTGGGGTTATAAGCTGTAATGCGATTCCTACTCTTTCTTCGGCCAGCGTAATGTTTCGTACAGCTTTTCGATACACGGAGAAAACAAACTGATAAAAATATTGGTAATTTATTGGATATCTGATAAAATTATTCGTATTCCGGTTGAAAATGGGACTGCAGGCGAACGAATTGACAGGTTTCCTAACAAACTATCAGAAAAACACGAACACGTTTTAGTAAAAATTCTAATATATTCGCATTTCGTCATTATATTTCTTAGAATAAACGCAGCTGCATGATGTATTTGTAATATAGGAATTGGCCTGCCATCACGTTTTTAACAGGATTTTAATAAATCAGCAATACTCATTTTTCTCCATGTAAGAGTGCAGAAAAATGAATGTTTATTTACATCACTGTTAGGCAAACAAATATTTTTAAGAGGAAGATCCAAAGGCAAATCTTTGGAACTACGAAGAAAATTATGTCTGCACGACGAGGTAACACAGGTCTATATGGTGTTAGATATTCTCAATCGAAACATTGCTTGATATGACTTTAGCAGTATTTGATGACCAGGTATGAAGAACCAGGTACCTCACAACTACCCCCTCCGCATATGCTGCTATCCCCCTCTCCCTTCAGCCTCACAACATACATCTATTCGAGATATCATAGTTCCATTTCCTCCGGGCAGTTGACAGCAACGACAAAGGCATATTACAGATGCTTTTGTATGATGTTTAAGGCGTTGCCATTTTTTGACGGTTTAAAACGGTCCCAAAATAATATTTATTTTTCAATGGTAATTATCTGCATCAAATCGTATAAAAAATCTTTCAAAACTAAGATATTTTAAATAGGTCTCAATGCATAGGTCCTATAGGTCCCAATAGTTTCCTTATGGGGATCGGTAAGAAAAATATTGCGTTCACGGGACGCCTAGCAGATGCAACATCCATATTATTTTTTATTGAAGGAGATGAAAATAAAAGTAAACAAGTATTTACATTTTAATAATAATAATAATAATAATTGGATAATTTGTAGAGCGCCGTTTTTGTGAAAAATCACCTCAAGGGCGCTGTAAAATTTATTTCCTAGGATCTACATTTGTTATTTAGAAAAGATACCAAAACATACTAAGTAAGGCAAGTCACTTCCGACTAACACACTTATATTAAAAAGTTTATGCTTATTATTTTAGATAATATAACAATTCTTTTATTATTTTTAGAATATATTATTACATTAATTTATTACAGATAAAAAATTCATCACCATTTAGAATAGATCCTTCGCCAATTTCATTGAGAATAGAATCAAATATACCGCACAGAGTTTTGGCGGCCGAGGCTGGCCGAGTCGCTTTAACCTGCTTAGGCGCACCAAAAGATGTTTCACATCAAAAAAGCATCGTGTAAAATGCCCATTAGTTTCCTCCCCTTGCATTTACTTATATGTAATCATTTTTTATGGGACTAATTAAATTTACTCTGTTTCATCCCGCTATCCCCTTTTTCTTTTAGAAGGAAATCCCAATCACTTATTCAAGGAAATGATTGTAGCCCTATTAAATAGTAAGCGGTACATAAATTAGGTTGAACGATGTCTCATAACAATATCGTCAAATCGAATTGATAGTTAAAAGTACGCTTCTGCTCACGGTGCCTTTACATTTGTCGTAAAATGTGTAATGTGCTGCACCCTTAAATAAAATAAGAGGTAGCTTAGTTACTTCTACGACAAGCATCGTAGTTTTACACAAAACACTAACTTCTGAAGACTTTACTTCACAGTAGAATCTAATAAAGCATATCATTAAAATAAATTACATTAATTTTCAGTGAAAACGGAAATTTGTTTAATTAATTCGTTTCTATACTCATGCATACAGTTTCTATATTCTACATACAGTTTCTATGCTCATACTCATGCATAGAGGTACTAGTTCCTAAATATCTGTGGTATTGGGTTAATATCAATTTGTATGGCTTACATTTTACGTAAATACAAATTATTAGCGTGTATGTGACGCATCATTCAAGATTATGTCATATCAAATGTTTTATATGAAATGTAAGTAGGATAAAATACATTCAAATCGATGTTAATATTAGTTTTTTTTTTTTATTAAATTTCGTTCAGTTGTTTTTTTTTTTAAAATTGTATTATTGAACTGAGTATATCATCCCTTGCAAAAAATATAATAATATATTTGTAAAAAAATCTCTATTTTTTCATGTGAAACCGCACGAGAGTCCCAACTGCTCCCAACCTTCTGGAATCAGTGAGAGTATGGCATCCCTAATTGGGGTATGTTAAGAGGCTGGAGGTATTGAGGAGGGGAAGGAAGTGGGGAAGAGTACCTGGCTATTCAGATCTGTTCACCAATCACGGCCAAATCCATCTTAAGCAACGTTTCAATTGGGAATGGTGGTCTTACACCAGGGTGATACTGAGAGCATCTTCCACTCTGGAACGTGTCAAATAAACAATATATTATTTTAAATGAGTAATTTGTGAAATAATAAAATTTGCTTGCACACGCCAGGATTTGAACCCGCGAATTCGTCTTGCTAGTTGAGAACCTTACCACACGACCACGGAGGCCGTCAATTGCATATTGCATATTCATAAATGTTATATAGAGGGTAGAGAAACCTGACTTTTCGTTTATTTTAGAAATACATGTCTCTTTTTTATACCTTCAGATAAAGCGTCAAACATTTCAGGAATTTTGTGCCCTTTTTCCTTTAGTCCTTATCTAAAAGTAAAACAAAAAGTTAATTAAACTTCGCAAATAACATAAATTTTTATTTTTTTTATGTTTTAACTCTGCTTATGGCGATATAAGACTCTAATAATGGGGGTTTGCTCGACGCTCACATTTTAATTATTTCTGATGAACGTATTACTAAATTCTGAAATGTTTCTAGAGGGATCCCAACGGGTGTAAGCTATTTATATTTAAGATTACACCGAATATTGTTTTTACGCGACTTCATCACTTTTTAATCTTTAGAGATTTGATGGGGCAAATTCGACCTTAGATCTCTCCAATACATCAGGGCTGCACGTCGCATATTTTTGTGCACGGCTACTTCACTTACGTCGTTAAGATTCTGACTTTATTTTAGGGTATTGTCCATTTTCATAGTTTGTCATATTATTTTGCGGCACTGTTGTGGGAGTTCGATTTGTGCGCTATGCCATGTGAAAAATGAATCAATTCATTGTGATTTGTGTTCTTGTTCAATTTATATAACTATCATAATTCTACTCCTAACAAGAATTGTTTTAGATTTTACGGCAAGAAAATGAAAGTTTTTTGTACCCATATGTAAGACCACAGATACATTGTGTGACGCAATTGTTAACTAAACATAATAAACGTTTGCTAGTATAGATAGAATGAAAATTGTTCGAAACATAATAAAATAAGCTTCGCGTGGGTTGAAATGTCAAGTATTCCCGATGCGAAACTAACTTATTAACTTTAGAAAGTGTAAAACTCACTCAGATACTTCGATGTTTTATTTTTCCTTACAAACTGTGTCAGTATAATTCACCAATACGTGAAAGAATGAATCCTCCACGTGAAGAAGCTTCACATTTGAAAACTTTTCCATGTTTTTCATCTTGTCGGCATCCGTGGTAAAACTCTCGACTAGCAAGCCGAAAGTCTAGGAAGGGTTCAAATCCCAGCGTGCGCAAGTAAATTTTATTTGATTTTTTGTTATTTCGCAATGAATTCAATAAAAATATCAAATACTTGCGGCACGTAAGCCCTGGTGTAAGACCACTGATCAGAATTGAAACGTTGGTTGAAATAGCATTAGCCGTGTTTGGTGACCACATCTGAATAACCAGGTACTCCACAACCTTCCTCTTCCCCACATCCTTCACCTTCAGCCTCACAACATACCCCGATAAGGGATGACATAGTCTCACTGGCTCCAGACGGTTAGGATCAGTTGTGACTCTAGTGAGTTATTCAAGCAAAAACTAATAAAAAAGAGGAAAACGCAAAAAAAAACATTGTTATAAAAATATGAGAACTTATATCTTTAGGAAAACATATTCAATGTTATTTCAAAATATTGTTATTCAAACACTTCCTCGGGAGATAAAATAAATGATTTAGATTGTGTTATTTCAGTATATATTCCAGACAATAAAGTAGTAAACTGCTACATAAGGCAACGCTCGAAAAAATGATAACTTATCTTCGAGAAAGCTCCCAAATGAACACCATTGCAAAGAAAATAAAAGTACAGATTGAAAAATGGATTTAAATGGCATTAGCTGTTATTATTTTAATGATAATTTAATGTTTATAAGACAAGGTTTTTATGCATAACACAAAGGATAATAAATTATTATAAGCAATAATTAGTCGCATGTAATACCTTGTCTTATAAACATAAGTTTTTTATTAAAAAAAATAATAATATTTGACAAGTCAAAATATTTCACCAACAAATGTAGATATAATATGTCTCGACGCCATCTAGTGGGAAATTCAGCACTGACAAAGCCTTACCTACAAAAATAAAGTTTGTTGTTTACAGGTGGAAAAAATATAATAAGCAGTAATTGTTGATTGAAGTACATATTGAATTATCTGGCGTCTTGGAAATAAGCCGACGTGGCTCAGCAGTCCAGAGCGTCTGGAGATATTTTCAATTTGTATTGATATTCCAGACGACTAATTATTTCTTATAATAATTTATTAGCATTAGCTGTGTTTGGAAACCAGATTTAAATAGCTAGGAACTTCCCAAACTTTCTCTTCCCCGTCTCCCTCCAGGCCCCATGTAACCTCATTACATACTTCAGTTAGAGATGCCATAGTCCTCGTATGTGGTAATCACATTTAAAAAATCTACAACCACACAAGCTTTTTTTTTTTAAATACAATTTTACGCAAGTGTAAAAATAGGAATAGTATGGAAGAAGGAATAAGGAAAGTGGCGGGAAAAATAAGTGTGGGGCGTGCAGATTAGATCAACAGCAGCCATTTCGCAAATACTGCCATTAATGTTAACTACACGGCTATTAAGTCCACGCGATTGTTGAGACGAAAGGGGCTGAACGATGTATCAGAAGTTAAAAAAAACATATTAATAATGGCGTAGCGTGACTACTACAAAGACCATAGCCCATATTTTCTTGTCGTGGAACGGTTTGGGCGTTGTTTGTTTGTGGTTTATCTAGTTATTACCCGATCTTTGATTTACTGAAGTGAAGAATTAAATTTAGCTTGAAAATGATATGCAATACCCGTTGGCCGTAACTAATTTTAACGTTCTTAACAGAATTTGTTGCAAATATTAATTGCTGTCGATATTTATGTAATTTGATAATTCTTTAACGTGACAGTCAGTAGCGTTAAAGACCATCACTCAGAATTGAAACGTTGCTTGAAATAGCAATAGCCGTATTTAGTGACTCGATGTAATAGCCAGGCTTCTCAAAATTTCTTTATCCTTTGTCTCTTTCCCCTTCCCAATCCCTTTAGCCTCAGAATTTTCTCCAATTGGGGATGCTACTGTCCCACTGGCACCGGTAATATGGGACTAATGTGCGGTATTAACATGAAAAAAAAAGTATATACAGGGTGTATCGGCACTAACCCGACAAAATTTAACCAGCTATTCTTTAGCACATTTGGAGTAAAAAATGTTATGGGCACTTTGCTGTCCGGTAGCATTTTTTTTTTCAATTGTTTACATGTTACATTTTTTGACATTTTTTTAACTACCATACTATGCTAATGCCCGTGTTGTGGTAGTTATACATGAAATAATAATGAAGATAACATAAAAGAACTAAAAAATACTATTTTATAGAAACATAAGTATGCAAGTATGAATCATACATGAAATAATCATAAAAATAACATAAAAGAACTAAAAAATACTATTTTATAGAAAAATAAGTGTGCAAGTATGAATCATACACGAGATAATAATAAAAATAACTTAAAAGTACTAAAAAATACTATTTTATAGAAAAATAAGTGTGCAAGTATGAATCATACATGAGATAATAATAAAAATAACTTAAAAGATCTAAAAAATACTATTTTATAGAAACATAAGTATGCAAATATTATAAATATTACAATATTATAATATTACAAATATTAATATTATTTTATGGATATAAAAAAACAGATATCTCACATACGATCGACGGCTTCCGTAGTCGAGGAATAAGGCTCTCGACTAGTAAACCGGCGGTCGCTCTCGATTTCAAATCCCGGCATCCCCAGTATTATTATTTTATAATGAATTACTTTAAAAAAATATTTATCATAATTTGAGTGGAATATACTCTTAGTTAAACCCTGGTGTAAGAACACCATTCAGAATTTAAACGTTGCTTTAAACGGCTTAAGCCGCCTTTGGTGACCAGATCTGCACAGCCAGGTACTTTCCCATCTTCCTTTCTCTCCCATGTCCTTCCTCTCCCAACTAACTTCAGCCTAACAACATAATCCAATTTATTGGGTATGCCATAGTATCACTGGCTCCAGACGGTCGCAAGCAACAGGGACTCTTGGAAGGTATTCACATAAAAAATACGATTTGGAATCACCCTTTACGTAAATTAAAGTCTATCACAGGTATCTAAAAAACACGTACGTAACCCTGCCGCAAAAGAGGTCAACAATAATTACTTTAAACAAGGGCACATATACATGGCTGCAAGCACAGAGCATAATTCATCCAGATAACTGTTGAAGTGGTGAACGCCCTATTATGAGTGTATTCGCGTTCGCAATTTTGTTCGCGACAATGCCCTTAAAAGCACAGAAATCAGAATGATTGAATTTAAAAAATTACTTGATATTAATCAACCAATAACGTTAAAAAAATCGAAAACTAAATACTTTACGTTCAGTAAAACAAATTAATGTTGGTCAATAACATTTCTTAATGAAATTAAGAATCGAGTGCCAGAATCCAAAAAGGGCCAAAACAGGTAGTAAAATAAGTACCTCAATAAATTTAATATTTTAAAACCACGCACTTTTAAACAACCCTATTATTCACTTACATGTAATCATCACATCAATGCCCCTCTCATCACAGAAATCAGCTGTGAGACCAGCGTGAAACCACCTTTTCTATAAATAATAAAGGGTGGTTCATCGTATAAAGCGGATTTAATTTTGAAATTAAATTTGTAATGAGTTTTAACGATAACAAGACGATTTTCTTTTGTTTAGCGACTAATTTTTAATAACCTCAATAACAGCAGATGACAACTGTCAAACATTGGAGTCGCCAACTTAATTACAAAAAATGGAGGTAAATTTAAATCCGGCTTACCCGATGGGCAATCCTTTACATCGATTTGAATTTCTCTTTTGTTTTCAAGAATGAATTAATACAAATCTGATCACGCTGAAACTTGGAAGACAGACTCGTTGTCGATGACAATGCATTCTATCTACTTTTGGTGGTATATATACGTGTGTGTGTGTGTGTTATTTTTAAAGATAATATCTATACATTTGTTATGCCGGAACATTAATTATATAAAATTCCCTCGATAGAAAAAATCTCAAAGTAAGCTCCGAAAATTATTAAAGACACGTTTTGTTCTGTTATTTAAAATGTTAAAGGCATGAAAAAAAAACACAGTGTATCTTTAAATGCAACTAAAGCACATGTCGAAAGATTTTTGCTCTATTTTAAACGAGTCGTCTTTTATTAAATATTTTCACCATTTGCGTTTTTTAACATTAGAGCGCTCCCTCTAACATTCGTATTTACATATCTCCCTTTAAAACCATATTTGAACGCTTACTACGGGGCCTTAAGGTAGTTTTCGGGTAAAACAGTTGAATTGTTGGTTTGGAGAAAATAATATTCTTCTTCGGAAAAATCTGTTTGTATGGGAAAAAACAATGGAATTTCTTTTTTATTTCCACGATCGTGTAGAATCACATCCCGAAGTTTCTGCACTTTACCCCCGGACCCTGTTTTTTTGGGTTGATTTTTGTAGAATTTTTACTATTTAACCTACTTATGTCGGTTATTGGTGCATGAGTAATGTGAAATATTTCTGCGTAATACGTAATATTATTCAAGTTCAAGAAAATTTTATTTTTCCACGCGCCTGGTTTCACTGAACTAGGTCCAGTGGATATACTTTAGCGGGCCGTTCATATAACTACTTCACTCGTACACACTATATTCTTTGAACGGCCATACTTTTCGTAAGCGGTGCTACATTTTTGTTCGATTAGTATGAATATAAAATGTCATTAGTTATATGTCATAACTTTTCAAGCTTACTAACATTCGTAAGGTAAATTTCTTCTTTTTGAAAGGCAACGATCCTGATGCAATTTCTTTTTTTGCTGTTGTAAATACTTACAGCTTCACAAATCGTAAAATTATAATAACACGTGATTTCTCACGGAACTGTGCTAGTATACAATATAAACACTGTTTAATATTGAATATTATACTATTCCATGTTTCAATGTCCTGTTCAAATTGTCATTTCCTTTGTCCCTCTCCTTTCTAAAAGTCTTACCTGAGAAAAACAAAATAAAAAACTGACGACAGAGATATTCATTTTTTATTAGCACACATATATCATTTGTTTTGTATTCGTAATATTTTCGTCGTTTCGTCATCATATTCCGCTCCTCGGATAATTATTCTCGTAAAAAGGTCATTAAATAATGCAAATTGCATCCCCAAGTTCAACATTTGTGGTGAATTTAAACGGTTACATGATAACTCAACACAGTGACAATTCAACACACTTTTAAAAAGTGATATAAAGTCATTAGGTACGATGAAAAAAAAAATTAACCTAACCTACTTAACCCAGTTAATAAAGTTTTTGTTTCATCACTTTACATGACTTTATATAACTTTTTAAAAATGTGATGAATTATCATTATGATGATTTATCCGGTCACAAATTTAAACAGAGTTGTGTTATGGAAAAATAACATTAATCGTGATTGTATGAGGTGTACGGTGACAGGATAAATCATCACAATGATAATTCATCACATCTTTAAAAAGTTATATAAAGTCATGGAAAGTGATGAAACAAAAACTTCATTAACTGGGTTAAGTAGGTTAGGTTAGTTTAAAAAAAAACATCGTTTCTAATGACTTTATATCACTTTTTAAAAGTGTGTTGAATTGTCACTGTGTTGAGTTATCATGGAACCGAGGTGTACACCTATAAACTGATAAATACGATACAACTTTTAAGAAACCAACACGACTCGAAAAAAACTAATAGCATCATAGTCTTAGGCTTCCTTTACATTTCTCTTAGTATTCCTGCCGAATTTAACGCGATCGAAGGAATTTATTTTTTCTTTTACACAGTCCATTTTAAAACCCATTTGGCATCATCAAAATATTGATTGAATTAGGTAAATTTCTTCTTTCGAAAGGCAACGGTCCTCAGACAATTTCTTTTTTTATAAATACTTAGGACGGGTTGTTTCACAAAATTTGAACAATTCATCAAATGTCAATTGATTTTCAATTTATGTGTAGGTTCTATTTAAGTTCTGTTATTTATTCAGTTTTGTGAAGCAACTGTCCAATAATGATATAATAATAGAACCTGAATAGAACCTATAAAAGTATCTTCTCTAGTATACAAAATAAACGCAGATACTTCGAAAGGACGGCACTTCTGGAACCGGAAGAAATGTGTTAAAAATGAAGTGGTTTAAAACAAATGTATATGTTTATTGTAATTATGGTAAGCTACAAAGTAAATGCATTTTAGAAATACGTAATATTTTATAGGAACATGTTAATAAATATGAATACGTAAAACAATTATACATACGTCTAGTTTAATTATTTGTCTGTGGTCGCGTGTCCTGTAGCTAGAAAATACCACCCACGGAGATGTTGTGACGTCACGAATTCAGTTTCTGAAAGAATAAAACAAAATTACTTTTCAGGATACCTGGGAACATTGGTTAAGGCAGCGCGGTCGCGTGACGAAACGTTCCGCTAAATCAGGACGGGGGATGTTTATTAGTTAACTTTAATACATTAAGTAATGAGGACATTGAAAGTCTTTAAGGGAGCAGGGAGAGAGTAATAAACTTTACTTTGACAGGAATAGGAAAATGGTTCAATTCTTACTTCTATTGCTATAAGTCAGCAATGAGAATAGGTGTGCTACATAGAATAAAAAAGAAAAGTAGACGTGCATTCTATATAAATTTATTTGAAAAAAAATGTGCGACTGCTTTAGTAGCTTTTGATTACTGACCATTTAGCAAGCGGTTTAACACAGTTTTGTATGGAAATAAATGCCCGAATTAGGCTTATATTTGGATCACAAAACACGCCAACAAGGCACTTCTTGTGTTACATTTTATTATGTAGTGTGGGAGGACTTAAATATGTAAACACCCGCTGTAAGTCCGAAAAGAGCTATTGCAATTGATTTGATAAATTCACGCGATAATACGTATAACATCATCGTACCTAGATAATCTGAAATGAAAATCAATAATTAGTCGCCTGAAATATCAAAATAAATTGAAAATATCTCCCGAGTAAAAATAAATGCCGCCAACGGGAATTGAACCCGTGCCTTCTGATGTCCGGTCAGGTGCTCTGAAACCACTGAGCTATGTCGGCTTATTTCCAACACGCCAAATGATTCAATATGTACTAGTAGGTACCTCAATCAACAATTACTGCTTATTATATTTTTTCCACCTATGAACAACCAAATTTATTATTATAGGAAAGGCTTTGTTAGTGCCAAATTTCTCACTAGATGGCGTCGAGACATACAATATCTTCATTTATTGGTGAAATATTTTTGACTTGTCAAATATTATTTTTTTTTTTAATGATAAACTAATGTTTATAAAACAAGCTTTTATGCACAGCATAAAGGATAAAAAATAATTATAAGCAATATCATTTATTTTTACTAGGGAGATATTTTCACAATAAAAAATATAAATTTGTTTTAGACCACTTTAATTTTAATTGTACTCTACCGGTTTCGGAAGCACCCTTCCTTCGTCAGGAGAATATTAAAACTAATCTATGACACAAAATGTTGACAGATACATACACAAAAAATATAATTTAGGTGTTTGAGTGGGAGGTTAACAAAGGGGGACGGGTAATTGGGGGAATTCCAGCAATAACAGAGCTGTTTGATATTTGTATTGATATTTCAGGCGACTAATTATTACTTATCATATAATTTGTTATCCTTTATGCCATGCATAAAACCTTGTCATATAAACATTAGTTTATCATTAAAAAATAATAATTAAATGAAACAGTTTTACTATCCTTTGTTTTTACTCTCGCCTCTCGTCACAACATTTCCCAGCGAATGTTATGGTGTCACAGTTCCATCCTCACAGGCTTCTGGCAGTGAGGATCGGTGCAGGCTTATCACGTAAAAAACCCGATTGCGGGGACCTTTTTCTGAAAGTATCTCCCCTTCTTAAGCACAATACCCATGTGACCTTTTTTTTTTTTTTTTTTATAGTGAATACCTCACAAGAGTCCCAACTGCTCCCGTCTGGAGCCAGTGAGACTATGGCATCCCCAATTGGGGGATGTTGTGAGGCTGAAGGTAAGTGGGGAAGGGAAAGAGGAAGGTGGGGAAGTACCTGGCTATTCAGATCTAGTCACTAAACACGGCTAAAGCCATTTGGAGCAACGTTTCAATTCTGAATGGTGGTCTTACACCAGGGCGATACTGGTAGTATCTTCCACTCTAATTCGTCACTCGAGTAGTGTTGCCATCTCTCTAACGATCTCACTCTCCGTATTCAAATCTACTCGCATAATATCTTCTTTGTCACTTCCAAGTGTCTCTGACGTACATTCTACCCATCCTTCGCAATCCGCCACACTACCTCATTCTGCCACTTCGTACCGCATTCTACGTACACCACATATAATATCACATGTGTAAAGAAATAACGCATTTCCTGCACATTTCCCTAATTAAATTCGCTACGTGCTAAGTGCGTACAGATCCCATCAAGGTATACCTTGTCGAGCCAGCAAAATGAAACGTTCTCCATCCCCTGTCATATCCCAACGACGAAAGACTTATAGAGGATGCTGTAATTTAAAAACATTAATAATTATATGTCGCCATTTACTAGTAGTTATGTGACATAAATTCAACAAAAATTGCTTCTAATTTTCTCTTATTTAAGCCGTTTTATGAAGAAACCACACAAAAGTCCCAACTACTCCCAACCGTATTTTTGAGCCAGTGAAACTATCGCCAATTAGGGTATGTTGTTGTTGCTGAAGATAGTGGGGGGGAAGAGATGGGAAAGAGAAAGGAGAGTATGTAATTGGCTATTTAGATATGATCACCATACACGGTCAAAGCAACTTTTCAATTCTGGTGGTCTTACACTTTGGCGGTACTAAGAGTATCTTCAACTCTGGAACGTGCCGCAAATATGATATACCTACATGTTAGTTTAAATGATTAAAATGTGAAATAACACAAATTAGCCAGCTAGTCGAGAGCCTTACCCCTCGACAATAGAGGCCGAATATCCTTAAGCGTATACGACAATCGGAAATAGTAATACAAACTCTCCTCGTTTATTTATAAAGTTTTTTAGATTATATTTCGTATTATATTATTTGAACTGTTTCCTATTATTCGATATAGTCTATAGTATGTTGTAATATATAGTATGGAGTAGTATGTAATCACTGTAATAAATAAATAAACAAATTCAAATAATAATAGTTGTTTAATGGTCAGTAAGCCTGTGACAGACCACGCTATATTCTCTTGGCCTGACCTATTTCATGATAAAATACAATATTGTACCAGTGAATCAATCCAATATTGTATTTGTATGCCTTTCTTGAAAGAATTGAGTTTTTACACGGACAAAACTATTATTACATGTACCCAAATCCGTAATTTTAGTTTTTTTTTAAATTTTATTTTTGTTTTTTTTTATTATTATTTTTTTTTTAATATTAGATATGATGATACGGGGATTCGCCTAGTTTGGGGTATTTAAAAAATAATAATAATTTAAATTTAACTTAATATTACGTATGTGTTTTAAAGCATTACTTGCCAAAAGCGTATTTTCGAACAATAATTAAATTACGAACGCGCAAATTATAATGTAAGTTACGTTTGACTTTAATAAATCTACGAATGTAACATATTTTCATAAAAATAGAAAAAAAAATAACAGACGACCTCATTCTTAGAGTTGTTTTAGTTTCGACATTACGTATTATCAGAATTGAGCTCAACCCAAGTCAGGGTAAATTATTCATGTGCCCAGATGTTAATAAAAAGTGAGTTTTGATGAGAAAGGATTGATATATAGGATAGATAAAACAGGCGAAAACGTCACTGTCAGACAAAACTATAATGGTGAATGAATGTGTTAGATATTTTTGTTTTCTAATAGATAAAGTTTGTTTGATACATAATAACATAAAATATAAGAAAACAAAATAAATTTCACAAAAGCCTGTGCGTGGGTATTACAGTATGTGTGTATAAAATAGTGGTGGTTATTTAAAAAATACACTACCAATAATTATATTAGTGGGTTACATGATAATTAAACACAATTTCAAATCAACACACCTTTGAAAAGTGATACAAAGTCATTTAAAGTCATGAAATAAAACGAACCCTTTTACCTAACCTAATCTAACCTAACCTAACCTAACCTAACATAACGTAATCTAACCTAACCTAACCTTGATTTAGTTTCACTACTTTTCATGACTATATCACTTTTTTTAAATGTGTTGAGTTGTCCGGTTACCAGAGATATAATGATTGGAGAGAAGTTACTGCCATTTTTTTGAAATATATAGATAGACGTAGAACTTTTTGATGTTATATAATATTTGATATGAATGGACTAATACATTATATGAAAATATTAGTCAGTTCCATTTTTTTTGTATCCAGTTATTATAATTTTTTTGTTATTATTGAGATTGTGGTTATTATTATTTATTATTACAAAACTAGCTGTACCCCGCCACTCGTTGCTGTGGCTCAGTCTGTCTGTGCAGATAGGGAATCAATAGTGCATGTTGCTCTTAAAAAAACATGTTTTTATCTGTCATACGTGACATCAATATAAACAATATGTGAAGAACTTTCGGAGATTTAAGATTTTGAACAAACGAACATTTAATTTTTTATATAGAGATTTCAAATTATAACATTATCAAAAATATTTATTTTTCCCTAATTATTCTACTACTCCATAAGGTGAGCTCCAGGAGCTCGTGTTCATATATTATTCTACTACTCCATGAGGTGAGCTCCAGGAGCTCGTGTTTATATATTATTCTACTACTCCATGAGGTGAGCTCCAGGAGCTCGTGTTTATATATTATTCTACTACTCCATAAGGTGAGCTCCAGGAGCTCGTGTTTATATATTATTCTACTACTCCATGAGGTGAGCTCCAGGAGCTCGTGTTTATATATTATTCTACTACTCCATAAGGTGAGCTCCAGGAGCTCGTGTTTATATATTATTCTACTACTCCATAAGGTGAGCTCCGGGAGCTCGTGTTTATATATTATTCTACTACTCCATAAAGTGAGCTCCAGGAACTCATGTTCATATATTATTCTACTACTCCATAAGGTGAGCTCCAGAAGCTCATGTTTATGGGAGAAGTATGTATTTGCAAAAAGAAAATAATTTTCAAAAGGTGATGTGTGTACAGTAAGTTTATCATATAATATACAGATCGATTTTTGGTTAGACAAAAGTCAGTGAAGCGCACTATACAAATGATAAAAGGGAATAAGAATTTCAACATTCGAAGGGATAAAGTTTCACACGCAAAAATTGGCCGTAATAATGTGAAAAATATGAATAATTGGAAATGATCGAAATTTTAATATTTCCAATATGTTAGTATCGAATTACATAGCTCCGTCTTATATTCAGATATATGTATATATAAGAAGAAATAACAAGATTTGGTAATTTAATATTATCTTTGATAGATGCTTTGCGACTATTGAATATTGACTTTTCCAGACTTGTGATGAAAGATTTTCCAGACTAAAAGAGAGTTCGGCCATAATAACACTGGGAAATAATTATATTTAACTCCAGTAATCCCAATATCGGTGGCTTAGAGTAAAAATATTACTGAATTGGACAAAAGATAGCCGATATCTTTATGGGTTCAAATATTGCACATCCTAAACTTATCGTCCCAAAGATATAAATATATTAAAATGTATTGTAAATCCTCTAACCAATGTGTTTATGAGCACATATATTATGTCTCCTTAACTATTACAATGTTAGTTAAGGCGATGCACTACTTCGTGTAATATTTTAAATTGAGCCGCTTTCAATAACAACCCTTACGTAGATGGCGATAAGGTTTAAATTCCCGCTTAACACCATCCGCCTGTTTTGATTTATGCAAGAAAAAAACATGGCCAAAAAGTGCCTTTTATTTTATTTTGTGGATGTTCAGGAATAAATTATTTTTTTTCGATCATTTTATAAATAACTTAATTTGCCACATTATACAATAAAATCATAACCGGAAATGGATTCGTAAGTTGAACGATTCGATTTTGAACTTTCAAGCAGTTTTCATAGGCCTTTACATTATTTTTTTCTGGGCTTATAAAAATACTTTTCTAACAAATACTCGACTATTTCAAAGGCCAAGATGTATTCTACTCGCAGTATTTAATTAAAGCATCTAAAATGTGTGTGTGTGGGTGTGTGTGTGTGTGTGCGTGAGTGTGTGTGCGTGTGTCTGTGTGTGCGTGTTTCTGTGTGTGTGTGTGTATATGTTTGTAAACTTAAAAAAAAATAAGAAAAAATAAAAACTTCTCTAAAAAAAAAAAACCAATCACATTGATCTCTATAGATACATTTAACAAGTTTAAAAAAATATATATTTTAAACACCACTGTTTTATCCTTACACTATAATACCCACGCTCAGGCTTCGCCTTTGTGGGATTTTTTTGTTACTCTTTCATTCTATATTACTATGTATGTACCTGAATTGTATATGTATCAAAAATTTTGTTAATAAAAAATAAAAAAATAAAAAAAACATTTCTAGGCGACCAAATTTTCAAACTAAAAACACATGATTTTGTATTACTACGTATGGCATCGCCTTAAGTCCATGACAAAATATTGTATTTACACAAGATACAGGTACTGTAATATGTAGCAAAAAAATGTTTTCATACAACAAAATATAATGTTTTCAGTTTTGCATAACTCAGTTTTCTCGAATCTATGTTTTATGGAGATATCATATTTTATCTTTAAGCCATAGATATGTTGATATCAAATTAGTTCTTATAAAATAAAATGTATTTTAATTAAATATATTTACTTAGAAAGATACTTTCTAGATACGTCTTGTAATATAGAATTTACAGTCTTATGATAAAATACTGCATAAACACTGCTAAATAGTTATAATTTGAGATTTTTACGGCTAAAAGTATTGCAGGGATTTATGTTCGGGGAATTATGCCATGTTGCGTTACCTCCTTCTTTTTCAAACGTTTTGGACAGCATTACAGAGTCCATCATCAGGGCAGATGTGTAATAGTGAACCGATGGCTAAAGAAGGAGGTAGCGCAAAAATAAATCATTATAACTGCCAAATAGTGTTCAGAAGTAACATTTTTAATAATTACTTTGGTTTATCGTTTTTAATACGAGTGATCATTGATAATCCTTCACAGTTTTACGGTCCCAACGTCCCACAACCTCCTTAAGCCTGTTTACTCTGGCCCCAGGGCCGGCTTTACAATAGAACAACAACTGCGTCCACTCGACCGACTTTCGAGAGATGAAAAAAAAACCAGTGACTTCAAAGGAAGGGGGATTCCTTGAAGCATTGCGTTACCGCACTTATCTGTGTTGCGGATCTGTGAGACCTTTATACCAGAGCTACGCAACATTTTTCCTGCGGTGAGGGTTAATTCAAGATAAAAGTGAAATAAGGACAACGAGCTATTTAGAGACAAAAATCATCATAGAACAATGAATCTATCATGTAATGTAACAGAAATTATTGGCGGCCTCCGTGGTCGAGTCTCTCGAATAGCAAACTGGAGGTCGCAGGTTCAAATCCCGACGTGCGCAAGTATTTTTTTTTAAGGCGATGCTCTACGTCGTGTAATATTTTAAATTGGGCCGCTATCAATAACAACCCTTACGTAGATGGCGATAAGTTTTACATTCCCGCTTAACACCATCCGCCTGTTTTGATTTATGCAAGAAAAAAACATGGCCAAAAAGTGCCTTTTATTTTATTTTGTGGATGTTCAGGCATAAATATTTAAATTTTTTTCGATCATTTTATATATAACTTAATTTGCCACATTATACAATAAAATCATAACCGCAAATGTGTTCGTAAGTAGGAGATTTTGAACTTTAAAGCAATTTTCATAGGCCTTATACATTATTTTTTTCTGTTCTTATAAAAAGACTTATCTAAAAAATACTCGATTATTTTAAAGGCCGAGATGTATTCTACTCGCAGTATTCAATTAAAGCATCTGAAACATTTCTAGGTGACCAAATTTTCAAACCAAAAACACATGATTTTGCATTGCTACGTATGACATCATATGGAAAACTAATGTTTATAAGACAAGGTTTTATGCATAGCATAAAGGATAACAAATAATTATAAGCATCAATCAGTCGCCTGAAATATCAATACGAATTGAAAATATCTCCGGAGTAAAAATAAATTCCGCCAACGGGAATTGAACCCGTGCCTTCTGATGTCCGGTCAGGTGCTCTGAAACCACTGAGCTATGTCAGCTTATTTCCGAGCACCTGACCGGACATCAGAAGGCACGGATTCAATTCCCGTTTGCGGTATTTATTTTTACTCGGGAGATATTTTCAAATTGTATTAATATTTCAGGCGACTAATTGTTGCTTATAATTATTTGTTAAAATTTATTTGATTAATTTATGTTATTCCACAAATTACTCATTCAAAATAATATATAATATATTTGCGGCACGTCCAGAGTGGAATATACTATCAGTATTGCCCTGGTGTAAAGACCACCATTCAGAATTGAAACGTTGTTTGAAATGGTTTTGGCCGTATATGGTGAACAGATCTGAATAGGCAGGTATTTCCCCACTTTCCTATTTCATATCTCCTTCCCCTACCCACTTTCACTCCCCACCTTCAGCCTCACAACATATCCTTGTTGGGAATGACATAGTCTCACTGGATCTAGAATGTTTCACATAAAAAAATAAATTTGAAAAATCCTTCTTGGCAACACAATTAAATGTGCCAGGAAGGACTGGAAAATTAAAAATGACTAAAATGTACAAATATAACTAGTAAAAAATACTTATTGGACTTTTTATGTCTCGGTGTCGACTTGGTGTATGGAGCCGTTTATTCAAGGTAAAATTTTACGAAACCGGTAAGTCGATAAATTAAACGCGTGCAATCTACCTATGTACAATCTCCGGTAAAAGAATTTTTGCGCCATTTATAAGGGTATGAGGGGTGGGCTGGAATCTAGGGGTCAGTGTTTCCAGGAGTGATGAACGTATTAATCATCCCTCCCGCTGCGGTGCAATACGATGGGACTAGAGACACCGGCTGGAGAGGTCAGAGGGGTACCCAAACCAGCCTCTTCCGAACCGGAACGCCATGCAGCTGGAGGGCACGCGCATTCGCTACCAAGACTTGATGTACCCGGGCACCCCTGCTAAGTCACTAAACGTAGCGAACCACTTGGGGTGACCTACGGCAGAGGTGTTACGTGGCTATCAAAAAAAATGTTCCCGGGGCGGCGGTACCCATACCCGCCTCCCTAATCGTGATCTGTTCAGCGATGCATCCAAAAATAAAAACCGATCTGAACATGCAACTGATCTGTCATTAGAACCGTCATCATTGTATTCTGTGTTTACCCTACAACATTTTTTTTGTTAATTTAAACATTTTCAACATTTGTGAAAATCAGGTCAACTAATATTGCCTCTATAGTTACAAGAAACCTAACACTAAACGGTTATTTTTAAAAAAAAGGTGATGTAACCCTGCTTTACATATAGGTTTACTGTATACTGTATGCCCTAGGTACTACATTCCCTACAGGCTGTACAGGAAGGGATAATACCATAGAGATACATTATTTGAAATATTATCTAGGCTTCGAACGAAATAGAGGTCAACGAATAGTTGCCATTGACACGTTTTCTAAGCTTTCGCCAGTTTTATTAAAACAAACTAGTTAACGCTTGTCTCATATTTTCTGGAAACGATTTTTTTTCATTTGTTTATTTAATTCATCCATTCACCGACGTACGTTAAAAAAACTTTATGTTATTTTCAGCAAATACATAAATGAGATATGATGCCCAAAAATTATGTAAAATTACATTACTTTTGTAAATTGCAAGAGATTTGAACAACGAATGGTGTCTATAGGGGCCTATGTCATCTTTGGGAACGTTATGTGTATGGTTTGTTTAGGGAAAGGAAGTAGAAGAAGTCCTGGAAAGAAAAAAGGCATGAGGGGTGGGTGGGAATCTAGGGATTAATGTTTTCAGGAGTGACGCACGTATGAATCCATCCCTCCCACTGCGGTGCAAGGCGATGGGTCAGCTGGAGAAGTTAACAGATCTCCCTCAACGGCTTCAACCAGTATCTCCCGATCCCGCCCACCACGCAGTAAATGGGCAAACGCATCCAGAGTGAAACTTCACCCCTTGAACCCCAGCACCCCTGTTAAATCACCAATCGTAGTATCACCCGGGGCGACCTATGGCGTGGGTTTTGATTATCCAATAAATGGTTACAATAAATTCCCATACCTGCCTCCCAAATTAAAATGTGAACGGACTGAATGAGTTCGGACTCAAGACTAATTATAAATACAAATTATAAGTAGTGGCAAGGTTTAATAATATGAATTTGGTGTCGTTTGCAGTCATCATTTTAATATTTCATAATAAACCATTCTATGCTCTTGTGTCCTGGTCAGGGTTGATCAAAGCAAAACGAACTCTAAGCAGAATTCTTGCCTGAACAGACTATGCAATAATTACAATAGCGTATTATCCAAGGTTGATATTTTCAGTTGCGAACTTACCAAATACAAGAGGTCCATAAAAGAATATTTCTCTGAATATTGTTTATATCTCTATTATGATTTGATTTATAACTAAAACCTCTCTCCATGACTATAAATATATTGTTTTGTAAATTTTTCGTTTTATATAATATTTTGTTTTGTATAATTTTTTTAATTCATATTCCTTCCTCACAAATTTAAATAACTTATCCCATATTATGCTGTCTCAGTCAAAGTCACAAGGAGGAAATACATAATTGATTTTATTTTACTATATAATACTTATGTTCAAACTGATTAAATGTAAGCTGTCGATTTTCCAAGGTCAGCAGGCAATTTTGGATACCACGATTTACTGATTTCGTTCAATCTTCATAACATTTTTTTGATATGTGTTCCCCAGTTATGAAGGGTATTGTTTTAAAAGGTTTGTTTACGGAATTGGTAACACTCTTTCTAGCGACAGCCGATTTGACAGCTGATTTGTGCTCACCGCTTTCATGATTACTAACTTTTTGATCCCCAATCGAATGGCATTAAAGTGAAATCAATTTATCGATGGAAACATTCGACGAGCGCATAATTTCGTGTTATGAACCTGTGGATTGGCCTCCAGGATCATGGATTTTTCTTTTGATTATTTTCTGTAGGGATATGCAAAGTCGCTAGTCTACGTAAATAAACCAGAGACGATGTACGACTTGGAAGCTAACATTTGCCGCTTTATTGCCGATATACGGCCCCAGCTGCTCGAAAATTAAACTTCCAGATTGCGCTTTATTTGGGCTAGCCGCGGTAAATATTTAAACACTGATGGCATAAAATTAACTTTCCGAAAAAGCCAATACCGTGGCCATTACCACGAGTATGATGTGTTTTATTTCATTTTAAAGTTCGATACCTCTAAATAAACACCCTTTATATAATACTTTCGTATATTTCCTCCAAGTTCACTTTGCCCTTTCTTCATCAGAAAAAGCACTCTTCTGATCTATGTTCTGACCTTCCCTTCTTTCATTTTAGGTCTTCTTACTTTGTTAAAAATGTACGAGCTATTAGCTAAGTTCACAACCAGTTATTTTACAGGCTCCTGCCTAGCACCTAACGGTCAGAAGTAAAACTAGGGCCTATAGATAAAACAGATGTTTTGATTACTAATTGGCTTCTTTGACAGTATTTGTTTTGATAATTAGCTTGTCAGTGTGTGTTATTTGATTAGGTTATAAAAAGCCTCGCCGAGTGGATTTTTCACTTCTTCTCTCTTAAAAGTAGTAACAGTCAGTCATTATGGTCAACTGACCTTTCTTAAAAGTGTTTTGCCCGGGTCGGGAATATTTTTAACTCGTAACATTAAATAAAGTACAAATGCAGTTTTGTGCAACAAAAACTATGCGTCTGTTATTTTGAAGACTTCATCAAGCCCCAAACAATTCTTAAGATGGTCCTTCGAGCCGGATTTTCTATTTCATATATTCAAGAATACGGATACATGTAGGTATTGATACAAAATTTGTTGATAAAAAAGCGATCCAAATGTGACTTCATAAAAAGCTAGACCTTAAAATCAAACTAAAGTAATAAACTAATCATTGAAATCTAAACGAAACATGAAACAGAACAAGACACAACTGGAAATCGAACCCAGGAATTCTATCTTATTCTAATTAGTACCAGGAATATTTAGATAGTTGTTTGAATAGTAGAATAAGTCTGGGACGCTCGAGAAAGCATTTTCTCTGCAATGGATTGAGATGCAGAGTCGAATTAAAATCGACATAATGTAGTTGTTTTAACAGTAAAACGTAGATTACACGATATTACATGAAGTGAATGGTAGAAAACGTCGGAGATACGAACGTAAGTGATGAACAAGGAAAGATTTGTAAGGAGAATGTATGAATTGAAAGTGAATGGACGCCCGTGGAAACATGGCACGTGTGACGAATCAAATTTCGTCACAAATAAATATGAACGTTAAACTGAGTATGTCCCGCAGTGTGCGCCCAAAGACAAAGAAAGTGTTGACAGACGGGGGTTGTAAAGAAAGAAGTGAGAAGTGCGGGGTAGGGCGACAGGTCCTACGAGCTCAAGAAAGAAGGACAGTATATAGGGAGACAGGAGAGAGACGAGCGAGTTAGGAAGAGGTTCCTAAGAAACAAAGAAAGTGAGTTGTACAAAGTGGACAATCGATATCGCCGGTTAAACTAAAAAGTGAAATGGACATTACTAAAAGAGGATAATAAACGAACGTATTGTAAAGTGCTGTTGCGATTTAAAGTGTCAACCAAACATTGCAAAACTAACAGTTCAACGGATAGTGCTGCAAAGTGCCGATGTATCTTGTGAACATTAAATGGTGATAAACCAAAATAATAAACACTGCGCGCCACCCACTGCTCACCGCCACAACCCCATTGTTGCATTCGGACGACACCGCGCCTGGAAACGCCCCCGCGGAACACAGAAGATTCTACGAAGTTAGTTGTATCCGATCCATATGACAATTAGTTAAGATTTAGATGTAAGTAGACATAAGCATAATTTAGATTTAGTATTAAGATTTGAAAAACCTAATTAAAATCGAGACTTGTAATTATTACATGTTCTTAATTAAATTCACCTCCCTAGTCCACACCCAAGCAACCCGAATTGGAGAGAAAGCAGAGTATACGGCTGAAGAGGTAAGTATAAAACAGCAATATATTTAAGTATGATTCTGAGCTAGCTGCGGAGGAGATGTTAGAGTGATTTTGTCACAATGGCGCCCAATGTGAAGCGGTTTTAGATATTTTACTATATCTATCACTAATGTTATTGACATTCCTAAAACTCATCCCTGAAAACAAGGTAAATATTTGCATGTTCTTATTATATTTAATCTTCTGCACTGTTTCTCGCTCTTGTCATGTTTTGTCTCGAGTACCTACCGTTATTTGGGTGTTTCGTTTTTTTTGTACAGCGTAAACAAATGTACTGTGATAAGTCAGATGCTATGCGTCTCATGTCAAGTGCTATTTTTTGTCAGGGGGCAGTTAAATCATTATAAAACAAACTAGGCGGTTTGACACATTTGGGACTGTAGGTACCTGAAGATCGTTAACCCTCTCGTCACCGATCGATATTTTCTGAAATGTTATATTTTATAGGACACAAGTAAGATAAAATAGTTAAAAGCTTTAAAATTTTTCAAAAGTAAGGTATTTAGGATTACCGCTATTTGCGACATAAAATAGATCATCATAATGTCTTCCGTTAGCTACGAATCAAATACGAAGGAGATCCATGACCCGAACGGTCTCTCCAAGGAAGATCTGATCGCCGAATTGAAAATCAGAAATTTAACCCCCCAGAAAACCATCCGAAAAATGAGGCAACAAGCAATAAAATTTAATCAAAATATACCAAAAATTACAAAAGAGGACCAGGAAATAGAAGATTTCCCAAAAGCGGTATCAAAAATCGTGATTAAAGAGACAAAATACATTAATTTGAGTACACTTCTGATTAAATACAATGGCAAAACATGCGTACGAGATTTCATTCAAAGATTAGAAGAAATCAGCTCTGCCCGAGGATTTTCAGAAACTGACATCACTCAGGGGTTTGTTGAGTTAGTTGAAGGGGTCGCTCTTATTTGGTACAGAACTATTAAATCTTCGGAACTGACATGGGAAAACTTGAAGACCAAACTGTTAAAGCAATTTGAAAGAGCCGATTCACAAATTACTGCGCGTTTAAAGCTGTACGATTCACGTCAGGCAGACGAAGAAAGCGCTGCGGAGTTTGTGCTAATTACGCAAGCTAAAAACTATCGCCTCGACAACCCGTTATCTGAGTCGGAACTTATATACATTTTGAAAAAGGGTTTACACTCAGCATATGCCGGCACTGTAGCGGGAGCACGCGTCAATAATATAGACGAGTTGGTGCAGGTGTGCAATGATCTCGAAACATTCTCTCCTAATCTTATAGAAAGAAGAGGATTGCCAAGGGCGGGCATATATTCACAGAGAACGGATATAGCACCACGTAGAGAAAGAGTTTCACAGACGTACGGATCAGCACCACCACGTGCAAACTGGAGGAGAGGGGAGAATAGTCCGAAGTGCTATAACTGCGATGAAGTAGGCCACATTAGCAGGGAATGTAGAAAACCGAAGAGAAATTCGTACAGGACTACCAATGCACCCCGCTACGAGTTACAAGCTCTGGAGTTCAGAGAGTCGGTGCCAGTCAGTGCAACCCCTTGTGAAGTGACCCAAGAGATCATAAAAAACGAGTAACCGATCGGCCCGGAGCAGCACAAGCCGATCGGGAGTGGAAAAGCTGGCTAGAATTCGTGAGGCTGTTTTATTTAAATGCAAGATGTGAACCTATACGGTGCATCAGAGGAAATGATAACCGTCCTCATGTTGATATCGAAATAGATGGGAAAAAATTTACAGGACTGTTAGACAGCGGAGCCTCAGTAAATTGCATGAATAGTAGTACTTATCAGAGTTTGAACATTAACAAATACCAGAAGAGTGAATCGCACTATAAGATATTTACCGCTGACGGAAAACAACAAAGAAATGACGGATGCATTACACTTCCTGTCTCATGTGAAGGCGTTACCAAATTATTGACATTTTACATTGTCCCCACATTAACTACCAAACTTATCTTGGGAGTAGATTTTTGGGTTGATTTCGACGTTGCACCTAACCTTTTTAAGCATATTAAGTGCACGTCAGATGAAAATGCGATTGATACCGTGGCGCAGAGTCAAAATGGAGTCGACTTAACACCGGATCAGGAACGAGGACAGTCAAGATCGAGGCGGGAGAGAGAGGAGATCGAGACAGGAGTGGTGGTGAAGTACGCGCTCCCCGCCCAGCGGTGTGATGCTGGGCGGCGGATGAAGAAGTTACAGTCGAGTTAGAGAAAGTGATTTTCAAGTGTTGTCCTCCGCCCGGCGACGTAATGTTGGGCGGGAGGCGAAGAAAGTGCGATGACCAGACGCGGCCGGGAGGGCCTGAGCTGCAGAACTGCAGAAGCTGCCACCTAGGACTTCGGCCTTACTAAGGCCATCGAACAAAATGCTGGGGCTGAATTACAAAGGCTGTCAGATAAGTTGTTTGGACCTCAGTGGGATGATCACGTTTTCTGTTTCGTAGACGACCTCATAATCGTTTCACCTGACTTCGAACATCACGAGCAACTACTACACAAAACCATCGATCGGATCAATGAAGCGGGATTAACTATTAATCTGGGCAAATCCGAATTCTGTAAAAAAGAGCTGCGTTTTTTAGGTTACTTGGTAGATGCTAACGGACTTAAAACGGACCCAGCTAAGATAAAAAGTGTACAAAATTATCCTACACCCAAAAATTCAAAGCAATTAAAGGGTTTCCTTGGCCTTTGTGGCTATTACAGGAGATTTATCAAAAATTTCTCTACTATAGCGTCACCATTGACTAAAATAACGGGTGCTAAAAATGGAAAAACTAAGTTTAAGTGGACTGATGAAACCGAGAATGCGTTTCAAGCACTAAAAAATACGCTAACGTCCGCACCGATCTTGCGATGCCCTGACTTCGAGAAACCGTTCTCCATACATACGGATGCCAGCAACTTAGGAATAGGAGGAGTGTTGACTCAGATCTTTGAGGACGGAGAACACCCTATAAGTTACTATTCTAGATCCCTAAATAAACACGAAGAAAATTATGGTACCACCGAAAAAGAATTGCTTGCTGCATTGGACTCGGTATATCATTTTAGATCCTATGTAGATGGCAAGGAATTTACATTGGTCACTGATCATTCGAGTCTTAAATGGCTGCACAGCCTACAAAATCCATCTGGCCGATTGGCTCGATGGGCCACCAGACTTTCTCAATATGAATTTAAAGTTATACATCGGAAAGGATCCCAACATATTGTGCCCGACGCTTTATCTCGGATGGAAGTCGGCGAGATAAAAGAAAAGTCGTCTCAGAAAAACGAAGATTGTTGGTACACGGATTTATATGAAAAATGTTTAAATGATCCGGCTGCAAATTTACGTTATCGTATTGAGAAAGACATTCTTTACTATAATGTTGAAAGTGAAACCCCCTTGACGGGAAATTTCGAGTGGAAAAGGGTTGTACCCTATGCTAAACGAGAAGAAGCGATAAGAGAATGTCATGATTCTCCTACAATAGGTCACCCGGGAACATTTAAAACATTTAAGAAAGCTCGATTGCGATTTCATTGGCCAGGGATGTACAGAGATATTAAAAAATATGTTAGAAAATGCGGAACCTGCAAGGCGTACAAACCATCAACAGGGGCGCCTTTAGGTCAAATGTCCACTCCGAAGTCAGTCAGCGCCCCCATGGAAATGATTTCCATAGATTTAGTTGGCCCATTACCTCGCAGCCGGTCTGGACACTCGTATATATTGAGTTGCATCGACGTATTTACAAAGTACTGTTGGTTGTTTCCCCTACGTAAAGCTACCTCCGCGGCCATCATAAAGTGTTTGGAATTTGGTATATTCTTACCGTTAGGGACTCCGAGAGTGCTACAAATGGACAATGGGAAGCAATTCATATCTCGAGAGTTGAAAGAATTCACGAGAAAATACAATGTACCTATTTTGTTCTACAACGCATACTACGCTCCTCAATCAAATGTAGTTGAAGCTTACAATAAGACAATTGAGACGACATTAAGCATAATGATCAAGGAGGATCAGCGGGCGTGGACCTCTCATTTGCCAATGGTACAGACTTCAATGAATAACACGGTAAATTTTTCCACCGGATTTACACCGTATTTTCTATTTCACGGCAGAGAACAAATGCTGAAGGGAGGTTTTCACCCGCAGAGTAATAATGTGACATCAGAATCTAAAACTGGCCTTAGAATAAACGATACACAATTCTATGGATCATCCTTAAAGGAACTCCAAACTGTTTTCGATATAGTGCGGGATAATTTGCTGGTAGCTTTCCAACGAAATGCAGGTGCATACAACTTACGTAGAAGAAAAGTAATTTATAAGCCGGGGGACGTCGTGTGGAGAAAAAATTTCGTGCACTCTGATGCTGCTGCATACTTTTCAAGTAAATTAGCTCCAAGATTCATCCAAAACGTCGTAAAAGAAAAAATTTCCGACGTCTTATATCTTCTAGCGGATACAAACGGAAAGGAGACAGGTAGATATCACATTAAGGATCTAGTGAAATCGGAGCTACCCACGATTGTGATGTGACACGGTGGAGATCGGAAAAATAGGTTAGAGTAAGTTATATATATTTAGTCCATTTTTACACTTAAGTTTTGGCTAGATTAAATTTCCATTTTATATTTCAACATGTTGTAACGTACAACGCGATACTCTGTAATATCTCACTGTAAAAATAGAACAACCGCGAAGATGATACAAAAGGATTTTGTAGCGCATTCATATCGTGCAAGTTAGTAAAAAATTGCTGTGTATGAACGGCATAAGAATAACAATGTATTTTCTATATGTCATTCGGAGAAATTCATTTTCATACCACAATTTCGATCAATTTTATGTGTCCGGTAAAAATCCGATAATTAAAAATTGATGGCGGAAGGCGACCGATAGAGAGGGGAGAGAAAGGGTTAAGACGCATTCACTTGACGCGATTTGAGGAAAACAAATATCTTCGTTCGGCGAAACCGTACATTATCTTGTATCTAAAGTCTCGCAATGTTTCGGATAGTAGTCTGCGCAGATGAGAAAATAAAAAGGCGCGTGCGAATGTGATGACGAACTGCGTTAGTTACGAATTGGAGCACTTACCACCGACACGATTTGTGAGGTACAAATACTTACGTTTGATGAATTTAGTATGAGAGTACCTAAATGTCTTGTTATGAAAATAACATACGATTTTCACTCTAAGTAAGAACCTGTCAAATCTGTGATTTATCTTGTCTATTGTTTATGCTCTGGCAACTTAGAACTTTAACAGGAAGTGAGAAAAAATTCAAGATGGTGGCACTTCCCGGCCGGTCAGAGGAGAGACAGGCTGTCCGGTCGGGGGGTCAATTATTATTTCTGGAGGTCTGAGGATCTAATCGAAAGTTATTTCATGGATTTGCGATTAATACCGAAATGTTCAGTTTGTGCTTCGAGATTAGAAGTCTAGTCATATTTCCCGCGAGTGGAATTCGCCCCGGGTGGCGTGAATAATGAAAACGTTTTTACCATGTGTGGCCGTGGGGGTAATCATAGTTTATCCAAGCGATCGGTGATTATTTCTGCCGATAAACTGTTTTCGCCGTGTGCATTTTGATTCAGAGCATTATTAAGTTCCACCTTGCCTCGTGGAAGGGCAACTTACGGATTAACCGTCTACTCAGGGCTGGACCACACTGGGCCGTAGGCCAGCCACATTCTGATGCCGTCTACTCCTCTTGGCTGGACCACACTGGGCCGTAGGCCAGCCACATTCTGATGCCGTCTACTCCTCTTGGCTGGACCACACTGGGCCGTAGGCCAGCCACATTCTGATGCCGTCTACTCCTCTTGGCTGGACCACACTGGGCCGTAGGCCAGCTACATTCTGATGCCGTCTACTCCTCTTGGCTGGACCATACTGGGCCGTAGGCCAACCACATTCTGATGCCATCTACTCCTCTTGGCTGGATCACACTGGGCCGTAGGCCAGCCACATTCTGATGCCGTCTACTCCTACTGGCTGGACCACACTGGGCCGTCGGCCAGCCACATCCTGATGCTGCCGTCCTCTAGCTACATGGCTGATTCATCTACTCCGCCATTCGCGGCACTCAGTGTTCGTTCCTCATAACTAAATACGTTCTTATTATTTTAGACAGGGTAGATAGATTCTACGTTCTGGTCGATGGGGGTAAGTTTTCACCTTTTTTGTATTTCTCTGTGAAATTTATCAAATATAATTTGTTACGGCCAGTCCAAAGTTTATCCAGATTACTTTCATTCTACAACCTTGCAACTTCCTTTCAAACATCATGTAGATGGGATATATTTTTCCCCGCCCTGAATGGAGAATTATGCTCTACCGTCGGTAGGTCGGTTTGGCGAGCTCTTTTCCAGTTCAACCACTGGAAGGGACTCTGGCGCGTTGGCCTTCAAAGACCAACAAAGTCAAACTTGGCCACCCACTATTCAATCATATTAACAGTCAATAATGTACTTAGAAAAACCACACACAATAACAGCCTATTAACACATCTATGGGCTAAGTAAGTATCGTAACATTGTGTCAAATACATATTCATAACAGTCTCCATATCTAAAAAGTAATCTGCGTGCGTGATAAAAGACCGGTGTTGGTAGAGGTGCGTCCACAAGTTAAAAAATGTGAAATGCGAACGGAAACGTAAAGGAGCACTGAACGTTCCACGATTTGAGTGGTACAAATATGCATGTTTGACGAAATTACTATGAGAGTACCTAAATGTCTCCATATCTGAATAGTCTGCATGCGTGATAAAAGACCAGTATTGGTAGAAGTGCGTCCACAAGCGAAAATGTGAAAACAAAAGCGAGCACTGAACGTTCCATGATTTGAGTGGAACAAATACGCGCGTTCGTTGAAATTAGTATGTGTGTACCTAATCGTCTCCATATCTGAAAAGAATTCTGCGCGCGTGATAAAAGACCGTAAATTATGTAAAAGTGCGAAAAATTTAAATAAAATGGGATGATGCATTGAAGCATTGGCCAGCAGGGATGATAAAATGTGACATGTTGAGGTTGCATCTTAAAAGCGGTTGAATGAGAGACAGAGTATCCGGTTTTGGTGGTTTCTCCGTGTAATAGAAACTATCTGGCGCTCAAATTTCCATTGTGTATCACGTCGGGAGATACACTACAACTCTGTTACCATATATTGTTTAGTTTTTTATCATTCATTTCATTTCAGATGTACTATGTATGTACACCAGATTTCTTGTTTTTGTTATCGAAGATGTAGGCGTTAATAGATTAAGGTAAATGAGGAGTGAATAAAGATTAGTAACGGCCTCTTTTGCAAAGTACAACTAAGGTTTAGGTTTAAGTGATCAACGTGTATTGATAAGGAGTTATGCGTATGTAAGTATGGAATTCTATTATACTTCAGACATGCCAGCAGAACTGAGGGGAGATTAAACTGAAGTGGTAGGTATGAATTCCCAACTCCTTCCCTATCCTGATTCTTTGAAAATTTTATGTTGTCATTAATAATATTGTCATTAATAATGCTGTCATTTCATGTTGTCATTTAAAATCTTGTCATTAGTTTTTGGTCACATGCTTGGGAAGAAATTTGTAAACAAAAATTGAAAGGTTTATATCCTCAAGTGTCTGGAGAGGATTAGATCGCTTGGTTAAAATAAAAAGTGTTTATGTTAGTCGAGGTGTTAGTATTCATCGTTGATTTTAATGTGTTTTATTGTAACTTTTATTGTTTTCATGTTATTTTATATTGATAGGCTAAATGTTTTGACTTGAGTTTTGTTGTGAGTTTGAAAGAGCGTGTAGCGAAAAGGATTGTCGTTGAAAATGAGATATGATAAAAAAGAAAAAAATGATGAGGATAAGTAATGATAAGAAATGTTAAATTTAGAATATTGCATTGTTTATAATTCAAGATTTACCATGTTTAGAGTTAAGAAGGTTGTCATATGGGAAAAGGGAAATAGAAAATTATGTTTGGAGGAAACCATAATTTTCTTTTGTAACGAAGGGGGTATTGTGACGAATCAAATTTCGTCACAAATAAATATGAACGTTAAACTGAGTATGTCCCGCAGTGTGCGCCCAAAGACAAAGAAAGTGTTGACAGACGGGGGTTGTAAAGAAAGAAGTGAGAAGTGCGGGGTAGGGCGACAGGTCCTACGAGCTCAAGAAAGAAGGACAGTATATAGGGAGACAGGAGAGAGACGAGCGAGTTAGGAAGAGGTTCCTAAGAAACAAAGAAAGTGAGTTGTACAAAGTGGACAATCGATATCGCCGGTTAAACTAAAAAGTGAAATGGACATTACTAAAAGAGGATAATAAACGAACGTATTGTAAAGTGCTGTTGCGATTTAAAGTGTCAACCAAACATTGCAAAACTAACAGTTCAACGGATAGTGCTGCAAAGTGCCGATGTATCTTGTGAACATTAAATGGTGATAAACCAAAATAATAAACACTGCGCGCCACCCACTGCTCACCGCCACAACCCCATTGTTGCATTCGGACGACACCGCGCCTGGAAACGCCCCCGCGGAACACAGAAGATTCTACGAAGTTAGTTGTATCCGATCCATATGACAATTAGTTAAGATTTAGATGTAAGTAGACATAAGCATAATTTAGATTTAGTATTAAGATTTGAAAAACCTAATTAAAATCGAGACTTATAATTATTACATGTTCTTAATTAAATTCACCTCCCTAGTCCACACCCAAGCAACCCGAATTGGAGAGAAAGCAGAGTATACGGCTGAAGAGGTAAGTATAAAACAGCAATATATTTAAGTATGATTCTGAGCTAGCTGCGGAGGAGATGTTAGAGTGATTTTGTCACACACGATCAAATGAAACAAATAATTTTTACAATGCCATTACATTATTTTCACCTTAAAAATGCAGCCAATTATCAGGTACTCTAGAATTCACAAATTCCAAAATTTTACCCCAAACAATTTATTAGTTCCCGAGCAACATCGGGTACGCGTCAGCTGGTATTTGAATAATTTCGGGCCACTCGTGCATGCACAATTTTAAAATCATATGATATAAAACTCTTGAAACCTCACCTAATATCCATTGCACTTGTTCCACCCTAAAATCATCAAAGGAAGTTGGATATTTGGGAATAATCATAGACGACCAACTACGCTGGGGGGCATGTAAAAAGACTATGTAAGCTCTGCCATCTATTCTGCTCTCTTAGGTCCAACTTAGACTTGGAGACTCGAAGAAGCGTCTATTTTGACCTTTTCCGATTCGTAGAAATATATTGTATTGTGGGATGGGGCGGTTAGGCTGAATCTATTATCAATCCAGTTATTACAGCACCAAAAGTAATTTTAACAAATTATAATTAAATGCCAACCTACCCACCTCTCAAACGAACTAGTTGCTAAAATAAGAGTTTAGTTATTCGGCAGTTATTCACAAAGATAAGCTTATGTACGGAAAAATAACTCCCGGTGTCTCCACAACATCAAGCACACACCAGCTTTTCATCAAACCTGGGTTGCGTGCTCCCTCAAACTAGAACCACATTTGCTCAGCGAGAATTCTGGTTAATCCTAAAATATACAATGCATTGCATACCGATATAAAGTCAAATAATTCTATATCCCTTTTTACTATCCGTGTTCAACATTGGATATTTGAAAGGGGACGAACTTTCTTTAAAGAATACACAATATATATTTTTTTAATATCGCTTAATTCAAATGTGATAATATTAAAATTCTAGATAAGTACGTACCACGATTAACCTGTGTTGAAGAAAAAAATAATGATATAAAATAATTGGTATAATTTTAACTTTAGTTTTAATATTTTTATTTTTAGTTCTATTTTCTTAAAAATATTTTTATTTATCAGTTTAATATTTATTTTTTACAAGCTCTCTTTACTGTAGCTCAGTCTGTCTGTACAGATAGACAAAAAATAGCGCGTGTTACTTTTACGTCCAATTGATGGCGCTGTTTTTTCAAAAGAGCAAGTTTCTACCTGTCGCATGTGACATCCGTATAATAAGGTACATAAAAACATACTCACATTCGATTACAACGTTGTGTCAAAATTTAAAGAACTTTCGGAGATTTAAGATTTTGAACAAACGAACATTTACATTTTTATTTATATAGATTTCTAATTGGTTATTTTCAGGTTAATAAATCACTAAGCAATAATGGTTGAATGAAATTCTAGTATTTATTGAATTATGTGGCGGTTAATAATAAGCCGACGTAGCGCAGTGGTACCGTGCACCTGACCAGCAATCAAAAGGTGCGGGTTCAATTCCAGAAGATTTTTTCAATTTATATTCGTGTATCAGGCTAATAATTATTGCTTATAATAATTTACTATTCTTTGTGCTTTAAAACCTTGAGTGGTAAAAACACTATTTTACCTTTAATAAAAAAAATATATATATATAATGCTAAGCAATAATTGAAACTGTTAAGAGCCAGCGGAATTGTGAAATAGGAATGTTGAGACGGTGGAAGATGTAATGGAGGCAAAAGCGATGACATTTTCACTAGTCTTTGTTTTTTTTTAATCCAAGCTAAGGCGTTTGCTAATCTGCCACGAAGGTCGTCAAATGTATATTAGATTGAAAGGTCAGGTTCTTACTCATCTGCCACGAAGGTCGTCAAATGTATATTAGATTGAAAGCTCAGGCGTTTACTCATCTGCCACGAAGGTCGTCAAATGTATATTAGATTGAAAGCACAGGCGATTACTCATCTGCCGCGAAGGTCGTCAAATGCATATTAGATTGAAAGCTCAGGCGATTACTCATCTGCCGCGAAGGTCGTCAAATGTATATTAGATTGAAAGGACCATCTCGTAAATTTTGAAGCAATGCTTGTTTTATTTGTAGAAGCATTATTTAAGTACTTTTAAAACAAAACTTAACATGTTCAATTCATCCTCGACTCAATTTGGATAACGTGGCTTCGTATTCAATTTAGCTTTATTTAGTGTCAATTCGAATATTCTCCATTTAAACAGTATCGTTTACTTTTACGACAGTTTTATATACAAATATCAATTGAAATTCCACAACACGAGATTAGTTTGTTGGTAGTTAAATTGATTTAGTCTTCGAGCTTCTAAAGGCAACGGGAAAGCCATAGAAAATTTTCTATCCGATTATTTTTATCTTCGAGATAAAAGTTTTGAAGAAAGAAAATAAGAAAATCGAAAACGGAAAATATGCACTACAGTTCCGGATACGGAATGAAATAAATATCTCAACCCTAATCAAAGAGAAATGACATTTTTGTGTCCTGCGACTGGACATATGTCAAAGCAAAGATATATTTTGGGTCGCATTTGATCCATTAATAATGCTTACGCTTTGACCATATTGAATAGGTTTTTTTCTTAATAAGATTCGAGACAAGGAAATGGGTTCATATAATATGACATTTGCATCCCAGAGGTAAGCGGCTATGCTTGATAAAAATATATGCCTGACTAACTTTCGTTTTCAATACGGCTAAAATATTTATTTTCGATATCCAATTTCGTTAGCTTTTTGTATATTTTAAGAGCTTTCTGCGTCTATTTTATATTTTGTTACGTAATTTCACAAAAACAAACAAATAATATTTTATATGAATCGCTTTCTTGAATGTACACTCAAAGAAAAAAATTCGAAAAGAATAATTCATTAAGAACACAGACATAGGAATTAATAGACGAGAAGATAATGGCGAGGGGTAAAATCAACTGTTGAAGAACGAAGGGGGTTAAGCTGACTGTGATTCGTCAATAAATCAATCTGACAGTAAATAGGCATCTCGCATTATAATATCAATCTGCTTTTGAATGAATAGACATTTTTACATGGGAGCGCAAATTACTCGCCACGTTATGAACTAATTTGCGAAGTCCAAATTCGGCAAAGTAAATTTCTTCTGTTTGCAGAGTCGTAGTAAGTTTCAGAGTATTTAGTTAAGACACTTTTACAAATGTTTCATAATTTACTTACCCCAGTAAACAACGATGAGCACACTTGAGAATCGCTACATTGTGATGTGAAAGTATATGTTTATAAAACTGATCCATATAATACGGTGTGAATAAGCTTAAAATAAAGTAAAATAATGCTTACTTATGGAATGTAATACGACAATTGGGTTTATTCTCTTTTTCACGTCTATTTTTACAAGTTTTCATATCACAAGTCAACATTTTGCCGTGTTATTTCGTAAAATGAACCGATGATGCCTCGACCATAGTTCGCACAAGAATGATGACGTCACGTTTTCAAATTTCACTTGAGGCCATACGCGAGCCCAGCCGGCTCCAATGGAACCGGTATGGGGAGTGGGGATAATACGCTTTTAATCACTTAGGGCAGGTCTACTAATATTCATATGTCTATGATTAAGAATCATTTTCCGATTATTACAATTCTTTATATCACATGTGAAATACAAAATTTTTCAAGTTCACTGGAATAACTTTTTTTTTAAATAACTTTTGAATGTTATACTATTCTTTTTTATAGACAATCAATAATGTTAACTAAAATAATTCATTCAATTAGTTTTCACTTCTTTAGATTTTTTAATATTTATTTATTTCACGCCTATTAAGGCTTTTACATACATATATATAAAAAAATATTTACCTAAATTATACACTAAAATAGTGCAGTAAACGACTATTTAAAATATTGCAGAAAAATAAATATAAAGTCAAATATCACTGAACTTGATCTACACAAAACATAAAAAATCCAAAATATTTTTTTCTTTTCCAGTTGACAAAATTATTATGTGTTAGTCAAATCAAATTAAATACCTTTATTAAAATATTCCACTACTTGATGAAAAAACTTCAATAGGGTGTGCTTATACAGGGTGTCCGGAAACTCGTAGTACAAGCGGGAAACTGGTGAATCTACATCACATTTGGAGTCGATTTTGTAGTATATTTTTTTTTATTTGAGCTTTCGTTACCGAGTAAATCGAGTTTGAAGTTGATTTTTTTTTTTTTTTTTTTTTTTTTTAATCAAATTCTTATAAATTATTACTGAAGATCAAAGTACCCAACTAATTAAAACTATTTGAAAGTAAAACAAATGAAGAAAATCGGATTTGAAGCATTATTTTGAAATCACCCTTCATTTAACCCGGTGTAATCATAAAATATTTCTGCTCTGCAGGGTTAAAACATCTGTTATTCAACCCTAAACACCAGAAAAAACTTTAACCCTAAAATAACCGAAAAATATTTTTTTTTGGTTTTTTTTTTTTTTTTTGAAAATGCTCAAATCAAAAAAATTTATGTTTTTTTGGGTTCCCCATGTGGTGTAGATTCTCCAGTTTCCCGCTTGTACTACGAGTTTCCGGACACCGTGTATATTGAAATTGATGTTATAAATATATCATATATTCTTCTATAGAAGCTGGCGCTTGTGTCTAGAAGAGTGGTGAGCGTCAAGATTAAGAATATTTAGTTTATGTAATTATGAATATTAAAATTTATAATTAATTAAAAAGATAGTTTCATCATTTTGGTATTTTTACATTGAACTTCTCTTTAATTGCTTTAAGTGGGTGTTTATCATTTTCTATTGTTCTGATATTTTCTTGTATTTTTATTTTCAATATTTCTTAATTGAATAGAATAAGACACAGAAAAATAAAAATGTGACGCTCTCAACTAGGAATCGAACCCAGGATCTCCTCTGTCTTACCGGGACAACGCCTCTAACCACTCGGCCATTGGGACCTAATTATTAAACGTCATTTTTGTCGATTCAGAATTACCAATATTATCATCTACAAATTTTTCCATATTTTAAATATGGGTTCGATTCCCAGTTAATATCATTCCTTAAGTCTTGTTCTGTCTCATGTTTCGTTAAGATTTATTAGTATTTTCTTCTTCTTCAATGATATACAGAATATTTAATTATTTTATAAGCAATAATTATTAGCCTGAAACACTAATCCACATTGAAAAATCTCCTGATAAAAGATACATGACGCCAACGGGACATGAACCCGTGTCCTTTCGATTTCCGTTCGACAGCTCTGACCACTGAGCTATTGCGGCTTATCTCTTATCCGCGAAATAATTCAATATATACTAGTGTTTCATTCAACAATTACTGCTTGTTACATTTTTTCACCTGAAACAACCAACTTTATTTTATATGAGAAAGGCATTGTAAGTGCTAACTCTCTCACTAGATGGCGTCGAGACAAATTGTCTGTCTTAAACATTAGTTTACAAAAAAAATAATAATGAATATTTAATTATTTATTCGTGTGTTAATACTTATATGATTTATTTTTACTCCTCAAACAATGTAGAAGTTTTGTCAGGTATAAATATCAATTATAGCTCAATGGGAAATTAATACGTCGGCAAAATATTCGCGACAGTAAATTAACTCTCATAATATCAAAATAAACAAAAATATGTATTTAGCAGCGGTCAAGGTGGGAAAATACTGATTACTAAATTGATAAAAGCGACAGAGTACCTAATTTTTTATTATTTATTTTTACTTGGGTATATTATAAATTCTAAGTAAATGGCATGAATGATATGAAAATTTTGTAAAATAATTTATTTTCTATTTTTCCCGGGGTTTACGCTTTATTTTTATTTTTTTATGTGATACCTCACAAGATCGCCCCCGTCTGCACAGTGTAAAGGCAGGGTTGCTATGTCACCACCCGTTTGGGCAGGGTTGCGAGGCGGGTTAAGGTAAGAGATACAGGAAGGGATTTATTAATGCGGGTCTTGAAGAGGCCTGGATTACATGAAGGAGGAAAAACAGATGCCGGTAGTTCGTTCCACATACGAGTCGAGTGAAGGGGTGTTCTGCTCGTGTACGTCAAGTTTCACTCACGTGCACCGGTGCACCGGAGATCAATGCTGCTAGCTCCTTAGAGCAGGCTCCATTAAAATACCTGTAACAGACTCAGCCATGCCCACATTAGGTCTGTGCATTAGAGATGGTAATCGGTCTGTTTAAAATGGATTACCGGACCAAAAATCCTTTGCACATAATCAAGTATTGTGGGACTCCAGCCCAGAGGTGGCTCCCAAATTTGATTGCTAGGCGTACTTGAGTTATGTGTATGGTTAGCAGCTGGTTACGCAAGACGCCCAGTTTCTTGGAAGCCAGATATACACGGGCTCCCATAGAGCCCATATACTTGAGCTGGTCTAATATACTTACTTCAAGCATTTCAATCAGTTTACATGATATACATCTTTATATAATCTATATTTAAATATCTTTTTTAGTATTTGCCTATTTCAGCATATCGCTCGCCATACGTTCCCATTTGTGGTGTATGGCAAGCGATATGCTGAAATAGGCCAATCCATGATGTGTATAGCGTATTTTGTCGCCTACCTTATGCTCTTGTACCGTCCTACTGGTAGGAGACGTGACTCTCCACGACTTGTAATGTAATCAAATGAGAATTTAACATTATTTGTATATTATCGTCCCAAATTAGCACCCTTCGCATCGATTGTTTGTACAATTGTCGCGTAACGCACATCTTACCACATACGGGCCCTTGTGATAAAGCGGGGCAGGGCGGAACGGAACGACTATCGCGGTTTGGGATCGCTCCACCGCCAACATCCCCCAACATCCCCCTAGTCCCCCTCCATTCCGAGCCGGGGTGGGGGTATCGCCAGCCCCCGTGACGTAATCGCTACCCACGAACTAAAGATCCATGCGAGAAACTCTGAAGGATGGGAGTATTAAGAAAAACAACTCGGGTTTTCTGTGTACTTTTCCTTTTACATTACACAGTAATGGTATATGTCCTTCGTCTTTTTATTGCTCTTAACAAGATGAGAAAAACTCACGTGCGCTCTTAATATTTGAATTGATAAAAGCTAATTTTTACTCTCCAAATTCTGTTTCATTATAAACGAGAAATGAGAGAAAAATAATTCAATATTCTTGAAAATGGATGAATAAATTCACTCGAATTATTAAAGAGATGTTTTTTTATCAGCAAGAAATGTGATTAACCGTAAACATTTTTTTTAAATCAACCTGTGTAAATTAAAGTTTTTTTACTATAATGCATCAGATGTATTTTTTTTTATTTGGTTTCACTGAGGATTGAACTTTCCTCCCCACAGTGTGCAGTCAACAGCGCTAACAACTGAGCCAAATCTCGATTGGGTATAACCATAATTTATTTCGTATATTAACTGCTGTAATGGCGTCCAATTTCAGAGACATGCGTATATTTCCACGTGTGTATGCGTGTATCAACGACAACGAGTCTTTCTGCCAAGTTTCAGTTCGATCGGATAAAATACAAATGTCATATATTCAAAAAAAGTCTTAGGACGGGTTGTTTCACAGAATTTTAAAAATTCATCGAATTTCATTTTGTGAATTTCAAGAATTGTCAATCTTCTATTCAAGTTCTGTCATTATTTCAGTTTAGTGATGCAACTGGCCAATAATGATATAATGACATAACTTGAAAAAAACCTTCATAGAACTTGAAAATTAACTTTTAAATTTGATGAATTGTTTAAATTCTGTGAAACAACCTATCCTTAATCCAGAATATTTATTTGAAAAATGAGTAAAACCATTAAGGCTCCATGGTAAGTTTTCAAAAAGAATACAATTATTGAAGATGATATAAAAGAGAGATATTTAAATACGGATGATAGAGAGAGCGCGCTAATATTAAAAAAAACTTCTATCATTAATAGGCGTTTCAGCAACTGTTGTGAAAAACACGACTTATTTAACGAGCAAAAATCTCTCTACATCTGAATTTAGTGGCATTTAAAGACACACTATGATTTTATTCTTACCGATAGCACGTTAAATAACAGAACCAGGTGTGTTTTTATATAATTTTCGGAGCATTCTCTGTGATTTTTTCTATCGAGAGAATATCAAAATTACTTTTTCAATTCGGCATTTGAATATAAAAATAAAAATAACATTGTTCAAGGGAAGTAGTTATGTGTCTATATAAATTCTAAATGCGAGGTCTTAAGTGTTTGCTCTTGCTCTAGGTCAATAGTTAGCAAGTTCAGAACCCAATCATTAACAAACTAATACATTTAAATCACATAATATGTTAATAACATGCATAATATACTTGCACTTTCCATAACGGAAGCAACTCGCAGTAACCCTCAGGAGAGAAACAACAAACAACCATCAAGAATAGAAACGCAGAGTAAAATTGTTATTGTTTATTGTTTCTTTATATTGTATTTCCTTTTACGTTAGAATTTTTAACCTCACTAGGACAAGCCTGTGTTTAAGTTAATAATTGTACAAAAATAATAAAAATAACACGAACATATAAAAGTACACATACTTTTATTACTACGATCAATTCTACTAGTTCCAAATAGTCACAATCTTCCTGACATTCCTCTTCCCCTTCTCCTTTCCCTCACCAACTTCCTTCCGCCTCACAAAATTGCCCAAATGTTGATGCCATATTCTCACTGGCTGACATAAAAAATATGTATTAGGTGAAGGAAAATCATTTTAAAGAGACGCGTTTGAACGTATTCGTGCACACGAGAATATCAAAATTGTCAAAAAAGTTTATCAAACTACTTTGAATCACTCAACTGCCCAAATATAATGGTTGCGTAGCGACATTTATCAATTCCATTTAAATGTTGACTCTAGACTCAATTCGGCAATGTTCACTTCATGTTTTCCGTTCCATTGTTCAGCTTCCCAACAAAATCAAAACTATTATTCCATAAAAATAATTATCCATCCAGTAGGTACACGAGTACACAAGCAAGAGTGTATTTTAAATGATTCACCAGCACTAAGCTGTTCTCTTAAATTATAAATCAAAAGGGAGAGATTTTGTAGACAACAACGAATAATAATAATTTTTTGCACTCTCCGTATTTGGTCTAAATGATGTGTTTAATTCATAAAATTATTCAGTTTAATATTAGAAATATTAAAGTGTAGCAATTCCAAATATAGTGATATTCACTGCTATAATTTTGTTTCCTATAGGTACTGAATGATATCCAGTATTCACTCCAAATAGATTTTGTTTCCTGTAGGTATACTGAATGATATCCAGTATTAAATCCAAACAGATTTTGTTTCCTGTAGGTACTGAATGATATCCAGTATTAACTCCAAACAGATTTTGTTTCCTATAAGTACTGAATGATATCCAGTATTAACTCCAAACAGATTTTGTTTCCTATAAGTAGGTACTGAATGATATCCAGTATTAACTCCAAACAGATTTTTTTTTAAATCTAAAAAAAAGACAAAAAATGTTTTCATATCAAACATGAATAAACTAATAAGTTAATTGGTTCCTCTAAATATTTACTTGTGTGACTTAAGACTGTTTTCACCAATAAAGCTGAGCTACCGCTAAGTTAAAATTGACTAAAGTTTATTATTATTTCTTCATGTCCTCTGTAAAACGGTTAAATTATTACGGGGAAGATTTAGCTTTAGGTATTTATTCGATAAATTTACGATTTTTTGAAATACATCTATTATAATTTCACTTTGACATCCGATCGAGCTGAAACTCAGCAGATAGACCAGTTGTCGATGACAATGTATCAACTTTAGGTGGCAACCTTGCACACACACGAATATGCACATTTCTCTCAAATTCGATGGCATTACACGGAGAAAAATTATTGCTAGTTATTGCTAATTAGTATTGCTGATTTATTAATATCCTGTTAAAAACGGGATTACAGACCGTTTCCTAATAAATTCTTAGTATATTCATAATAGACGAAATGCGAAAATATTAGTATTTTTATGAACACGTGTTCCGACATCACGATAACACATTCGTGTTATATATTGAAAGTTTATGGATAAGTATGTTATTTTAACCTTTCAATTCATTCGTTAAAGCAAATAATTTGAAGAGATTCTTAATAAATTAGTAATATTTTATATCAGTAAGGTTTCTCCGTATACAGCAGTTAATATACGCAATAAATGTCGCTCTTATCGAGTAGGGATTAGGTAGCGTTGTCGACTCTAGCTGCTGCGTTGGAAGGGAAACTTTTTTTTATAAGTTTTGAAAGACATTTGTGAAATAGATGTATTATGTATAATAAAAAATACTTTGCTGTGTTACTGGTTGATTTTATTACGATTAAATTAATATTTAGCCACTCACTTCGTTAAGTATTAATATACTCATAATATACAAATAATGTTTTATAAATTTTAAGTAGGTACATTATTTAATTTGATATAATACATAATATCTATCAAGCTAAGCATAAAGAGTACAAGTCAAAATCAAACAACTTTTCAGGAGAGCGATTTCAAATTTATAAACTGTGACTTAATAATAATATTTGGATGATTTGTACAGCGCTGTTTTTGTGCAAAATCACCTCAAGGGTGCTGTATAAATATATAATACATTTCTACAATGATCCATGTTATTACTAACTATAGACTAGTCAGACTATTATCAATTTATGGCTATCAACAGATTGCATCCACCGGTTCGTCGATGACTTATACAAAGCTACTATATGTACAATGCATTTGATTGATGAACGTGATGCTAGAATGTACATATGTTATTATTCTTATTTATTAATATTTTGTGGACGCAGATAATATACAGTACCATTCTAACCTGGTAGGTCAATTGAAATTAACACTGTTTATAGTTTATTAGAAAAAAATTGTTACGGTTCGCACGCACAGGACATAATTGGAAATTTGGACATAATTGGGCTTTCCGGTATTTATTTTAATAATATATATTTATGTTCTTTAATGAGCGTGTTTAGGGAAGGAAAAGTAAATTATATGCTGGGCGGTATGGAATTCTCTTTCGTATTTATTTCATTTACTTTCTTTTGAAGTAACAATTGCCTATTTTTAATTAAAATATATTTTAGCGATTTTAAATTTTGATACCGCGTGAAGATATTGTCCAAGAGATTGAAAAAATTAAATAATATAAAATTTCATGTTATTTACTTTTTATACATTATATACTTGCAAGATAGATATATCATTGTTTTGCTTATACTATATTAATGGTTTTATTTGCATGATTGATTTCCTCCTCTCTTATATTTTGGTTTTTTCACAGAATTTGAACAATTCATCAAATTTTAACCTTCATTTTCGGGTTCTGTGAAAGTACTATTCAAGTTCTGTTTTATATCATTATAGGCTAGTTGCTTGAAAGAACTGATATAATAACAAAACTTGAAAAAATCTTTCATAGAACTTGAAAATTAACTTTGAAATTTGAAGTCCTTAGGATGGGTAGTTTTAGGACGGGTTGTTTCGGAGAATTCGAACAATTCATCAAATTTCAACGTTCATTTCCGGGTTCTGTGAAAGTCCTATTCAATTTCTGTTATTATATCATCATAGGTTAGGTGTTTGAAAAAACTGAAATTATAACAGAACTTTAAAAAATCTTTCACAGAACTTGAAAATGAACGTTGAAATTTGATGAATTGTTCAAATTTTCCGAAACAACCCGTCCTTACAGAATTTGAACATTTGATTAAATTACAATGTTAAAACTTCTATTAGAATTCTGTTATTATTTCAGTCCTATGAAACACCTGACCCATAATGATATAATAACAGAAAATGAATTAAACTTTCTCATAACTTGAAAATTAACTTAGAAATTTGATGAATTGTTCAAATTTTTTGAAACACCCAGTCGTCTTTCGTTACGATTATTTTTTGTGAACGTCAAGTTTTGAATAGAGAAAGCGTCCGTTGTACAAGAGAGGTTTGGATAGAACTCTCAAGGGCAGGAGCATATATACCTAATGATAAGTATATAAAGGTACGACACGGTGCGGAGGTCCCACCGCACGTACGAAAGCGCACGCATAATAAAACACACGCCAATAAAGGAAACTCCTGAAAGTGGGCCATTGAGATGGAAAGGACCCCATAAGGTACAATGCACTGTTTCCCTGAAAATTTCGGTCGGAATCAGGGGACAATACCTTCAGGTCCAAGTATTCAAACTTACGAACAATTGTTTTTTTTAATTTTCAACTTCAAATCTCTTTTTTCTGGGATCTCCATTAAGATTTTTTCACTTGGTTTACATTATCGAAAAAAAATATTTAAACGATTTAAAATTTGCCACCAAAACGACATGTTCTTTTTTGTTCCAGAATATGGCGTTGATGACGTCACATTCGGACGTCACAAATTTTGACACCAAAACGAAATGTTCTTTTTTGTTCGATAATATGGCGTTGTTGACGTCACGTAGTGACATTGTAGCGATTTGGAACCTTTTTGGAATCTACTGTTTTAGATCTTGTTTAAATCAATCATTATTATGAATGAAAATATTAAAATTACACATTTTTAGTACAATTATCAGAAACAGAAAAATATTTTTTTTTAATTATCAGCTCATTTTTAACGGTATTCGTAGTTATCTAAAATTTCCAATTGGGTGTGTTGGAAGGTTTACTTTTTTTTTTAAAGGTTTATGAACGCAGGTTCCATGCGAAATAGGTCTTGGTAGCACTTAAAAACTATAAGAATGATTATTTTATGTGAATTTTTCTCAAAAATCCCAACTGTTCCCAATCGTCTGGAACTAGTAGGACTACGGCATAGCCAAATGGGGTGTGATAGTGGCTAGAGGTAGTGGGAAAGGAAAGGAGGTGGGAAATGTAAGGATTAAAAGTACCTAACTATTTACATCTGGTCACCAAATAGGGCTAAAGTAATATCGAGCAAATTGTAGAATTTGAATGGTGGTTTTTCACTAGGGTGATACTGAGAGTATCTACCACTCTGTACGTCCAATTTAGCACGAGAATTAATTATTAGTCAAGTTGGAAAAAATATTTGCACAATCTTAACAATAAAGCAGAAATCGGTTTACTCGTTTGAAGCAGTGATTTCTCGAACGGTGATTTCTGGCGATGTGAAAGTTGCCCAGCATTCTATTTTGAATTTCTAGGTTCACTCAACTATGTGTTTGAGCTCGTAGTGTCATTTTCATAAAAGTTGTGGATTTTTGAAACATGAATTGAACTGTCAACCTAAAAAAGACGCCATATTCATTATTTCAATCCAAGCTTCGGGAAAAGCCGAATAGTAAAACAATTACGCATAGAAAATTAATAATTATAATAATCCAGCGCCCTTGAGAAGATTTTTCACAAAGGCGCTATAGAAACCATCAAATATGATTATTAATAATAATTCATTAATACTGATTTGGTATATAAATTAATTTCGTGGAGACAAAAATTATAAAAACATTATAAAGTGAACATATCGTGCACGGAGTACGAAAGTGACAGCAGGCCATTTCATAATACACTATTAGTACATATATATTTTGATAGTTTATTAATTGTATTAATAGTTTATTAGGAAAATGACAGCAAGCCATTTTCTAATAAACTATTAGTAGATATATATTCTGATATATTGGAACATGTGATCATGTAGCTACCTTTATTCTGATAATATATAATGAAGAAATGCAAATATATTAGAATTTTTATCAACCTGTGGTCCGAAATTGCGTTTCATTCGTGTTTTACTGATAGTTTATTAGGTAACTTGTCTAATTATACGTTAAAGGCCTGCAGTCCCGTTTTTAACCCAAAAACAAACAATTTGGCCAGATTTCTTCATAAATCAACAATATTTAATATCGGTAAGTTTTCTTTGTGTGGGGTTACTGCCACAAGTTACTAAGAAAAACAAAAACATATTTTGGATTAAACTTAATTTTAAAGTTTCATTATAAAGTCAGGGTTTTGGGAAACAATGTTAATGTTAATTTTTTTTTAAATCATTATTGTGGGTTTTTTTAAAACAAACGTGGTTATTTTTTTAAGTGCTTTTGTAATATTTTTCTTGCCTATTAATTACATAAGAATGATGTTACAAGTTTCTTAAAAAATAGTACCTAAATGCCTACTGTACGGGACGTGTTCTCCTGCACAAGAAAAAACTATAAAATATAAGCACCGGCACACATTTACCTTTGTCCTGTGTAACGATTCAAATAAAGCACTTGAGGTATTTCATTTGAACCATTACAGAGTTATTTAAAATATCATAAAAATGCAGGGAATATCGACTCTTGTAATATGTTTGCCTCAATGAATGCGTCTTGAGAAAGACGATATATTCGAAATTTGTAATTTGCTTTTGAAAAGAACGCCTTTATAAAGGCGGTTGTTTTTATTGCGGATAAAACTCCTTGTATTCGTCCAAGGTCAGTCAGTAACGGCTCTGTGACATCGGGGCCAGTGAGCAGGACCGCACGCTGGAGGGAAGGCTCTCCGGGACTGGCTGGCAGGCGGGCTGGCAGGCGGGCTGGCAGGCGGGCTGGCTCAGTCGGCAACGTTCAGTCCCCTCGATCCAGGGAATATCGACTCTTGTATGTTTGCATAAATGAATGCGTCTTGAGAAAGACGATATATTCGACATTTGTAATTTGCATATTGAAAAGAACGCTTTTATAAAAGCGGTTGGTTTTTATTGCGGGTGCAACTTCTTGTATCCCTCCAGGCTCAGTCGGTAACGGCTCTGCGGGGCGCTGGCTGGTTCAGTAGGCAATGGCAGATCCTCTCTCCGAGGCTGGCTGTTGGGAAGGCTCAGTGAAGCCCGAGGCAGAGGCGCCGCGACGTCGGGGCGTCGTTGGCTTGTCGGTGAGCAGCGAGCTCAGCAGCAGGCAGTTGCAGTAGACAGCGGAAGTGGAGCGGGGGGGGGAACCGGGTTGAAATCAAACACAGCGTGTTGCTCTCAGGTAGCGAAGCGGGTCAGGCAGAGCGGACAGCGGTAGGTGTTGCTCGGTCCAGGGCTTATGGCGGAATGGGGCAGGGACCGGTTTTTGCGGCGCCTTTATAAGATTTTATAGGACCGCGCCTCCGACCCTTGATTGTATTATGAAATTCCCGTAACGAGCTTGCTTTTTTCTTGCTATGAAGCTCGCCACGCTTGTAGGATTAAATCTGTTTATCTCAGAAATATAGGAATATTTTATAATATTAGACCTTATCTGCTTCTGTCGCCCTGCCAAAACCACATCGTCGCAATATTGTTTATTTAGTTATAATAAGACATATTCTACAAGATAAGTGGTCAAATCTCTGTAACATTTTCAGAGTTTCGCTGATTACATAATTATCTTACGTGTAACATATTTTATTTCTATTCGAGCTTATTTAATTAACATATAAGTATCTTTGTATATAATTATTTAGTTAACATTGTTTCCTATTATTACAGGAAGGGCTTGCAAATTTGTATTTTTTTACAAATCTCTTGGATACACGTGGGTCGCTCAAGCAGGTTTTGTGCTTAGCCAATCAGCGGCTGCCTAGCCAGAGTAAGATGGTTGCTTGAGTTGAAGCGAGACAACTGCCTTTTAGGTCCGAGCGATAAAATTTACCGTTAAACGGCAGGGCAGGTTTTTAAACATGAGTTACCTATATGTAAGGCAGGTTTATCAACATTAGTTTTATGGAAGGTTTTACATAGTTTTTGACAGTGGTAAATATGATGGCATTTTGTTGTGTTTTTTTATAATTGATGTACATTTTATATTGATGATGCTGATGACGTTCGATACACCTACTAAACGATATAAGAGGGTACACAAACTTATTCAATTTCTTATTCCACTAAAAAAAACTAAAAATGCAGGTACCAACTTTTGGCAGCATTTCAACGATAATATGAGTCTTAAAAATCTATGTTTTAAATTTATTATTAGAGGATAACTTTTTTTAAATTTTTATTTAACTCTTTCGTCAAATCAGCTTGCCAACCCCTGGTCTGGGTTAACCTAACGCTTAATGTAACGCACTCTACAGCCGAATGACAAACTTGGTACAGCAGCCTTCTAATAAAAGCGTGAAGGTTTTTCAGGCTTTCCAAGAAATAACAATTCCGCACGACAGCAAAGTCGGAGATCTAGAAAATCTAAAACCGGAACATTTCATTGGAAAGAAAAATAAAATGAATTACTGGTAAAAAAACTAACAAATACTGAATCAGCTATTCTCAGTAATATTAATAAGAGATAAAATGATTTCGCGAATATGATTGTTAGATCGTAAAACACAGGCATTGGGGTTGAAGTATTGATTTGCCATATTTGATGTGACACGGCCATAGACATAGAAAAAACATAGATAGAGAACTCCTGTGGGGTGGAAAGCCATCAAAAGAAGAATAAAAAGACATAGCCCATAAATAAGTGCGAAATATCTCCGCAAAGCAGCGAGTTTGACATTTGAAATGTAAAAAAAAGCTGGAAATGTTTATTGCGGTCCTAAAAATATATTGGAACAATGCATATCGAATACTATAAAACCACATTGGAATATAACCTACAATTTACATAATATGTAAAACATGCATAAACATATAGCACATAAAACGTAAATAAATATGCATATAAAACGTAAACAAAGTAAGAACCTACCCTACATATATAATAAGAAACAAAGAAGGAATTTACATAATTTTGCTTAGAATTTAAAATTATATAATACGAATTGTATTTATAGGAAGTTTACAACCTCTTTTGAGAGCTAAAAAAAGCTCGTACAGAGAAACGAAACATAATTAAATAATAATCTAAAGATGCAAAACTTACAAATCTCTAAATAGTATAAAACCATAGACATATGAATATTAGTAGACCTGCCCTAAGTGATTAAAAGCGTATTATCCCCACTCCCCATACCGGTTCCATTGGAGCCGGCTGGGCTCGCGTATGGCCTCAAGTGAAATTTGAAAACGTGACGTCATCATTCTTGTGCGAACTATGGTCGAGGCATCATCGGTTCATTTCACGAAATAACACGGCAAAATGTTGACTTGTACTATGAAAACTTGTAAAAATAGATGTGAAAAAGAGAATAAACCCAATTGTCGTATTACATTCCATATATAAGCATTATTTTACTTTATTTTAAGCATATTCACATCGTATAATATGAATCAGTTGTTACTATCACATCGAGAAACGTCTGGACGCGAAACACAAAGCTGGTTGGTTGCTGGGAAGTAAATTATGAACATTTATAAAAGTGTCTTAACTAAATAGGTACTTAAACGAAATATTCGACTCTGAAAATACAACCGAATTTTTTCGCCGAATTTGGACTTCGCAAATTTGTTCATAACGTGGCGAGTAATTTGCGCTCCCATGTAAAAATGTATATTCATTCAAAAGCAGATTTTACTTTTAAGAAGTAAATGGTGATATTATAATGCGAGATGCCTATTTACTGTCAGATTGATTTATTGACGAATCACAGTCAGCCTTACGCCCTTCGTTCTTCAACAGTTGATTTTACCCCTCGCCATTATCTTCTCGTCTATTAATTCCTATGTCTGTGGTATTATACCACTCACCCAACCAAAGGAACATACACTGTATTATACCACTCACCCAACCAAAGGAACATACACTGTATTATACTACTCACCCAACCAAAGGAACATACACTGTATTATACCACTCACCCAACCAAAGGTTGATTTATTGACGAATCACAGTCAGCTTCACTCCCTTCGTTCTTCAACAGTTGATTTTACCCCTCGCCATTATCTTCTCGTCTATTAATTCCTGTCTGTGTATAAAACAAAGTCACTATTCGCGTTTGTCTGTTTGTGCTGTTATGTCTTATAAACATGTGCATATGCAACGGAGTTTGATAAGGTTTTCACTATCATTTAGAGAATTTCTTCCGGGAGGTTCATATATATAATACATGGATTTTGTATTTATTAAAAGTAGAGAAAAGTCAAACAACGCCGGGTACACGTAGGCTAGTAATAAAAATAAAATGAGCAAGGTTATCTACAGTGAGAAAACATAAAGAAAAAAAGTACAATAATAAAGTTAAGATAAATTGATTAATAAAAAAGTAAAATTACAAATCATATATACCAGAATATCTATATTCTGAAATAGAATAGAAAATATACAGGGTTTTCCAATAAGATATGTTATTTTGAATAGCCCGCTATTTCGGCAGATGTTACTTTTGAAGCTGTCATTTTTTGATATTTGACAAGTAAAAACTACGTTATTAATAAAAATGGAACGATACACGCTTCAACAACGCATTTAAATTATTAAAATTCACTTGAGTGAATCAAATGCAAATCATCTTGAGTGATGAGGCCCATTTCCACCTCGGTGGCTTCATCAACAACAAAAATATCGCATCTGGGGCTCGGAAAACCCAAGAGTTATTGTTGAAAAGCCCCTCTATTCTCAACGTGTGACTGTTTGGTGCTGTTTGTGTTCCGGCGGAGTCATTGGAACTTACTTTTTCGAAAATGAGGCTGGAGCAACAGTTACGGTGAATGGATTGCGCTATCGAGAGATGATTAATGATTTACTTCGACGTTTACTTTCAACAATACGGCGCTACGTGCCACACAAGTAACGAAACCATGATCTTTTACGATTGAATATCAAAATAACACCTCTTATTGGAAAACCTGTATAATCCAGTAGATTGTAAGCTATATTCTTATGTAGAATTCATCTACATAATATTATAATAGCTACATAACATATTACGTAAAATATTGTATGTACATGATTACTTTGTTTTTTTTTATTAAATTCGAAATGACTAGAAACTTCTAGCTCGAGAGGAGATGCGGGAGAGATAATCCCACCGGAGCGTTGAGACGAAGAATGAAAAGAAACGAGAATGTGGAAATAAAATGAACGTAATAGAAAATACCGAGTGAATTTAATGTAAAGAATGAATGAAGCTGCGCTGCACCCAACCGCGTTATAATACAGACATGAATAAGCAAGGAAGATAAACACCCGTCTTGTCAGTTTGACACTGCATACATGGCGCTGTATTTTAATAACAGGTCCCTACCACAGGCACAGGGTGCCTTTTACAATAACAACATTACCAATTTAAATGGAAATCCTCCAAGTTCGTACCACTTATAGACGTATGCATATTATGAGACCCAAATGATTATTTGTTTTCAAACATTAATGAATGACACATAATGACTTTTCTTTAATAATTGCAAAATTACTTCTTGGCGTCATTTTAATTATATGATATACAAATTGGACATTTGTACATTAAGTTAACAAATGTCCAATTTGTTATTAATTACATACATATATCCTTTTTTGGTAACCTGAATTAATTTCACGTCCTAGTCTTACATTTGTGAATATCTTTTTTGTTTGTGAATATCCTTTTAGTTTATAATTTTGTGTGTGAATATCCTTTTTGTATATAATTTTGTTTGTGAATATCCTTTTTGTGTATAATTTTGTTTGTGAATATCCTTTTTGTATATTAAATTGTTGTGAATATGCTTTTTGTATATAATTTTGTTTGTGAATATCCTTTTTGTGTATAATTTTGTTTGTGAATATCCTTTTTGTGTATAATTTTGTTTGAAAAGTATTTTCGATTAGTAGGTTGTTTATTATTACGAAAAGGATTTTCGATTAGTAGGTTATTTATTGTTTCGTAAAAGGTTGTTTTTATTTTATGTATTTATTTTATTTATTAATTTAAACGCCCTGATGGGCTTTTACATGATACATATTTTACATCGTTTAATGCATAATACATCAACAAAAAAATAACAATTATTTTTAAGTTCACAACATATCTACAAGAAAGCAACAAATATACGCAATCGCTCTTTAAATATGCTACACAAAAATGTCACTCAGGTATCTCTTGAACACAGGCAAACTTATATTAAATATGTCGATATTTGAGGTGAATTTGTTTCCAAGCGTGTGAAAGCCAGAAATGGGTGCATGTATGTAGTTGGTACTAAAGTTATTATTGCAGAATAATATATTTTGCCTAGTTGCTCGAGTATGTGCTCTTAAATCTATGAGTTGCAGGAGTTCACAATAGTCTGGTTTGGAGGGAATAATCTTAAATTAAAAAGTTAGATCATTTATTTTTCTTCTATTTTCTAGGGAATGTATTTTAAGTGTATTTAGTAAGAATGTATAGTTTATGTGTTGAATAGGTATGTGTAATTTGAAGTTAATAAATAGTGAAAATTTGTGCTGCACGCGTTCAATATTTTTTATATGAATCTGGTAGTATGAGGACCACACTATTGAATTGTATTCTAACAAGCTGCGTACTAGCGACAGATACACGATTTGTATAACCTCCAGCGGGTCGAAGTCTTTGATGGTTCTGATTATTGTGATGTTTAGTAATAAGTTGGGTTTTCAAGCGATATATGGCACCAGTCATAAAGCTCACTCCAGAGTCCGACAGATGTCGCTAGAGTGTAGAAATTGCCTGTGGGATATTATTGCCAGACAACAAGCTTCTAGAAACAGAGAATTACCAACCCTCGGGTAATGAACAGTGTAGCTAAATCCAGACTTATTTATTGTAACGTAAATAAACTTAATTATATTAAAAGAACCTTTTACTTTTCACAAGAGTTATAAAATTTGAGGAGCAGAGATGTGCAAAATGGTTACCCAAAACCATTTGAAATGCAAAATGGAAATGGGTCAAAATTTTTCCATTTGAAAATGTAAAATACAAAATGGTTTTTAGAAAAGCATTTCAAATGCAAAATGCAAAATACCTATTTTCAAAATGCATTGAAAATGCAAAATGGTTTCTCAGGTCAAACAATAAAATAATTATAGAATTTTTAAACATTTTTATCATTTAATAATGGATATCAATGTAGAATAAACATATTACATGATGGTAAATCCAAAAACACCACGACTACAGATTATGAAACCACAAAAAAATTACGCGGGACTAATGTTGCCAACGTAAAAACATAGAAACTTAGCAGTTAATATTACAGCGTCATGGCCCCATGTTTAGTTTTTGAATCAGTATTTTTTGTAATGGTGTCACTAAATTGCCAGGGCTCCTACCAGGGAGCAACTTGACAAATGTAAATTATCTCTCATAGCGAGGTTGAAGACCGACTGATATTTGGGGCTTATGAAAAAAAGATGAGTGGAGATAGTAGGAAGAATGTTGCAAAAAAGCATTTAAAATGGAAAATGCATTGAGAAAAGCATTTTAAATGCAAAATGGTTTTAAGAAAAGCATTTAAAATGCAAAATGGAAAATACCCATTTTGCATTTTGCATTTCCATTTGAAATGGATTTATTTGAAATAAATCACATCTCTGTTGAGGAGTAACTATTGATTAATAGTAGGTCACTGTCCAAAATCACCCTTAATAAGGCCGGTCAGTGGCTGAGTTGACATCGTGTTTGGGTCCCATCCAAGCGACATGCGTTCAATTTCTCGGCTGGCTAAGTCCTCCGTCACGACCTGAGCAACATTTTCCGCTTACTGTGGTATTAGTAGGAGATTTAAAAATATTTTTAGGTTATTTTTAAACCGGGAATGTTTGTCTTTCTTTAAAACGAAGGTTATTGGTCACCTGGGGTATTTTTTCGAAGAATTTCATAAACATACCTCGAAACTAAACGGAGTATGGTTAAGAGTTAAGACATTGAATGTTGGCATTTTGGACATACATTTATGCATCGTATCAAACATTCGCTTCTATTATTCTGACTCTTGACATGACCAGAGTTGAAGTATTTGGTTCACTTGATAGTGCCATATCTTCCTCGGGAGTCCCCGACTTCTTCTATCATTAGCATTCGCGATAATCCCTCTACATGCCCAAACCATCTAAGCGTCCCTTTGTCAATTTACTCACTAAGCTTACATCAGCCTTGCATTCTTTGCAAATCTCGATTCAGGAATCTCATTTCTACTTTCATTCTTCCTCTGCCAGTTCCATGCCTCACTGCCATATAACACACTACCAAAGTACCAGAACTCCATTGTGGACTGCTAGCTTCACTTTTTTGGACGTGAAATATATGTTTTTGGGGTGTTATGCCGTGTTGAGCTTACTCCTTCTTTAGCCAACGTTTCGGACAGCATTGCAGTGTCCATTATCAGGGCAAATGTGTTATTTGAGGTTGTGTTAAAATGTGAGCTTAAGTATGAGGTTGTGATACCGTGTTGCCAGCTCCAACCTTCTGAGCTAACATTAACGTATCATTTTTTTTTTATTTAAAGTGGTTTTTCTTCGTTTAGCTCTGGTGTAGCCGTCAATTACCGGATACCAAGAACTATTGAGCTTAGCTCCATCGTCTCTATTAATGTTTACGGGATTTTTGTGAATTTCAATGGCTTCCGTAATCAGCCGTGCTCTATAAGTTTTGGGTCTCCCCAGGATTTCAGGAACAAATCCAAAGTAATGCCCGGTGTCAATCAAATGCAATGCTGTCCGAAACGTTGGCTAAAGAAGGAGTTAGCGCAACACGGCATAACACCCCAAAAACAAATAACAAAAATACTTTTGGCCGTGAAAATCTTAAATCATATGTGAAATATATGTGTTTTTTGTGTTTCTACGCAGATAAAATTATATTTCTATTAAGGCGATGCACTACGTCGTGTAATATTTTAAATTGAGCCGCTTTCAATAACAACTCTTACGTAGATGGCGATAAGGTTTAAATTCCCGCTTAACACCATCCGCCTGTTTTGATTTATGCAACATTTTTTCGATCATTTTATAAATAACTTTATTTACCACATTATATAATAAAATCATAACCGAAAATGAATTCGTAAGTAGGAGATTTTGAACTTTAAAGCAGTTTTCATAGGCCTTTACACTATTTTTTTCTGGGCTTATAAAAAGACTTATCGAAAAAATACTCGATTATTTCAAAGGCCAAGATGTATTCTACTCGCAGTATTTAATTAAAGCATCTGAAACATTTCTAGGCGACCAAATTTTCAAACTAAAAACACATGATTTTGTATTACTACGTATGGCATCGCCTTAAACAGTTTTATTATTTTATTTAATAAATGACTGAAGTTCCTCAGCAACAAGCTTTTGTATTTATTACGTGATAAATTGAAGAGGTCCACTGAAGAATCCACATTATTACCCTCCATTAGTATTCTGGGCGATGGAGTACGTATTATTTTGGTAATTAGTTCCAGAATTTCTGCACTGGAAAAAATCCCGACTTACAGTAAGTAATCTGGCATCGGTGGAAAACTATAAATAAAACGTTAAAGTAACGGAATGGAACATATAAAAATGATAAAAAATTGTACAAATTTTTGCGAAAATGACAAAAGAACAAGTTTTAAATTAACGTGATTTATTCATCTGTATTTGTAATTTCATCATATGTCTTAATAATACCATCTCTTTATTTACAAAAAAACTCATAACTGAATTATTTGTGTTTGCTTCGTGACGAACGAGATTGTGGCGCAATTTTCTTTGCAAGATTTTTCAAGTCACAAGTCGGCCAGCGTAGTAGGTAAATATAATGTATCTTTGCCAAGGAGCTATAAATCCTAAGTTTACCTTACTATCTATTAAAGGCAAGGAAAACGTATCATCTAGCCAACCATACTAACTGGAGGAATGTGAATGAAAGGAATGAAGTGGAAGGGAACAGAACGGAACGAAGGAGGCGTGTGTATCTCACGCGTGGCAACACTGTGTAACCCGGGATAGGGGTTGTATCTGGTAACACTGGGGTGAAAAACTTAACGAACTGAAGCTGTGAAATGAACGCATGAGCAATCGGACTGCGGAATAACGAGGAAATATTACACAAGGGATGACTGATATATTTATCTTTTTGATTTAAGATTTAAGGATCTGGTTTACTTATTTCAATCCGAACTCGTATTCAGAGCAGTATTAAGGACGGGTTGTTTCGGAGAATTTGAACAATTCATCAAATTTCAACGTTCATTTTCAAGTTCTGTAAAAGATTTTTTCAAGTTCTGTTTTTATTTCAGTTTTGTCAAGCAACTAGCCTACAATGATATATTAACAGAACTTGAATAAATCTTCCACAGAACCCGAAAATGAACGTTGAAATTTGATGAATTGTTCAAATTCTCCGAAACAACCCGTCCTAAGTCAATGGGCGTTGTGGATGGTTTTTGAAGAAAGATGTTTACATTTGGAATACATAATTATTCATAATTTTTTTAAAGATGTAACTGAAAACATTTGATGATTTTTTTATGTTTTAGTTACTTTGGTGAGTAACTGTCAAAATATGCACAACTATATTCACTAGCTTTTATTGACGAGTACCGCCATCTTTGCGTTGAGGTCGGAAACTTTTCAGACCACCCTCGTATATTCATTTAAACGTTGATTTGAATGTATAAGTTTTATTATATATTATAAATTAATAAATCGTCACTTAAAAATGAATAAAACAGAATAACATTAAAACAAACTGGTTTTGGTTGATACGACTGAATCTGCTGATTCCTCACAACCAGTCCACGCGAATAATATATCTATGGTCTACAATATCCACATAATTTGAGGAAAGGTAATTTCTATGAAACTTCAAGAATTTGGTTTTTTGCGGGGAGACCTTTTTGTAGTGAAAATCTGGGGATTTCCGGATTATCCAACCATATTGAAAAATAATATTTACAATAATTGTGAGAACGTTCTATATTTCGTTTTCTTTCGCAGCAAGTCAAAAAAAGGATATTTTCATAGCTTGAACGAAAGAGAAATCCGAAAATGACTATATAATAAATAAACAAAAATGCTAATTTCAAAAGAACATTGTTTCATTTTACAGGTATCTTGTGCGGATTTAGTGAGGAATTTGAACATCGTTTTTAAATACCGGTAAATTGTTTATCAGGTGCGGTCATGTGTGTATTTTGAACTTGTGGGGATTTAGTGAGGAATTTGAACATAATTTTTAAATACCGGTAAAGTGTTTATCAGATGCGGTGATGCCGGTCATGTGTGTATTTTGAACTTGTGGGGATTTAGTGAGGAATTTGAACATCGTTTTTAAATACCGGTAAATTGTTTATCAAGTGCGGTCATGTGTGTATTTTGAACATGTGGGGATTTAGTGAGGAATTTGAACATCGTTTTTATATACCGGTAAATTGTTTATCAGGTGCGGTCATGTGTGTATTCTGAACTTGCGGGGATTTAGTGAGGAGTTTGAACATCGTTTTTAAATACCGGTAAATTGTTTATCAGGCGCGGTCATGGGTGTATTTTTGCACTTTGGTTCAATGCAATAACATTAGTGACGAGATGCTAATATTTTACCCACTTTTCTTCAATGTTAAAAGCGGGTAATCTTAAGAATAAAAGACGTCTCTAACTCCATTACAAAATACAGCGCAGGTTGAAAAAAAACCTAGGCTCTTAGATTCTGGTGACTGGATAAGTCCATAGATTGGTGCATTTTCGGACGAAAGCATGTTCAGAACTGAAAAATTCAAACTTTGAAAATTATTTTAAGTATCAAAACTAACTTCAAAAATAAAAATATCTACTAGTATTTATATTAGAGAATATTATTATAGAATATCATTATTTATTTAAAAATAAATAAAAAATGGACAGGAGTTTTTCAGTGAATTCATAGAAATTTCTAAGTACACATCGATGATAAATTAAGGCGATGCCATACGTAGTAATGTAAAATCATATGTTTTTGGTTTGAAAATTTGGTCGCCTAGAAATGTTTCTCATTCTTTAATTAAATACTGCGAGTAGAATACATCTTGGCCTTTGAAATAATCGAGTATTTTTTAGATAAGTCTTTTTATAAGCCCAGAAAAAAATAATGTAAAGGCCTATGAAAACTGCTTTAAAGTTCAAAATCTCCTACTTACGAACCCATTTTCGGTTATGATTTTATTATATAATGTGGAAAATTAAGTTATTTATAAAATTATCGAAAAAAAATTTAATATTTATGACTGAACATCCACAAAATAAAATAAAAGGCACTTTTTGGCCATGTTTTTTTCTTGCATAAATCAAAACAGGCGGATGGTAATAAGCAGGAATTTAAACCTTATCGCCATCTAGGTAAGGGTTGTTATTGATAGCGGCTCAATTTTAAAATATTACACGACGAAGTGCATCGCCTTAAAGTGAAAAAACAAAATTGGATTGTGGATTGTAGGCTGGTAGTTATTTATCCACATTCACTGAATAAATATGCGATTTTTCAGACACAAGCTTTATATATAATATAAGGAAATAAGATAACATTTGTCAAAAAAGTGCAAATATGTGGGCAAGTACCTACACTAATCAGTACTTCACATCCCTACGAATATTTCTTGTACATTACGATCCTGATATAAATCGTATGTAAAAAAACACGCTCAAGCCTGTATTGTAGTAGGGAGGGGACGTTCTGTGAATGCTGAAAAGAAAATCGATACAATGCGCTCACCACTCAACAGGGGGAGATTTCAAATACAGGGATAAAGACGATTCAAGTACCTATCTAATTATGCGATATTGTCATCATTACGAAGGCTAATAAAATAGCTTCACACTTTAATCTTGCAACACGACACGCAGCGCGATGGGGGGGATTGTAATGCTGATTTTACATGTCTACGATGCGACGAAAATGGAAACGGTTTTAATTCTAGTCAAACGAAAAAAGTAATAACATTATACAGAGAGGGAAGACTAGAGCACTCGCTTTTAATCACCACTATTTAAATAACATAGGAGCTGAAAAAAAAACAATAATAAAAGGGTGAATTTATTGTTTTTATTATTTTCGAAAAAAAAAGAGAATTTTTTTATTTCATTTTAATTTCGACGATTAAATTTTCTACAATGATTTGAAATGCGCCATTTTCGATTTGCAGCCAATCGACATGATCGTTTTATTCGTGAATTCGGTGGCGTGACGTCACGCCTTGCGAAGCGTCGCAGCGTTGGTGACAGCCTTCTAACCAGAGAGTGGCGGTTTCTATGTCATAATGACGTTGTAACCAATTGGAAAGGTTTTAAATCAATAAAAATTATGAATGAAAATATTGAAATTACATATTTTAGTACGATAATCGTAATCAGGAAAATAAACTCTAAATGTTCCACACATTTTATCGGTATTTATTAAAATACCCCATTGTTGTTTTATGGCAAATTTAGTAGATAGGCAAGATATGTTTGATTTTGTAAGTGTCAGTACTGTGACTTGTAAAATAAACCTCCTCATATTCTAGTCATATTCTATAATAATATTATCATAATAATTAATATTACTGCAATACCTCTAAGCAATATTTAAAAAATTCAGAAACATCCAAACAATATTCCATAATGTTTGCTTTTGAATCTGTTAGTTAACATCACAATTCCCACCCATAACACCTGTATTCACTCTTGATCCAAGTGGTACATCGTACAAAATTATAGTTATTTGACAATTAATTCTTTTAAAATATATTCCAGGGTGGAAGATACTCTCGGTATCGCCCTGGTGTAACACCACCATTCAGAATTGTAACTTAAAATGGCTTTAGCCGTATTTAGTGACCAGATCTGAATAGCCAGATATTTCCTCACCTTCCTTTCCCCCATCTCCTTCCCGTCCCCAGCATCTTCAGCCTCACAACTTACCCCAATTGGGGATGCCATAGTATCACTCGCTCCAGACGGTTGGGAACAGTTGGGACTCAACTCACAGTATTCAACTTAATAGATCAACTTAGTAACTTATTTTATTTTATTTCATTTTTTTGTTGTTTGTTTAATATTTGAGTTTTTTACAATAAATATACAATGTTTACAAGTCATACTATTTTTTATTTTATATTATAGAAACAAACAGTACTTAATTTACAGTGATGAAACTGTATGATATGTTTCCTTGTAATGTCTTCTAAGTGGTATGTTTATTCCTTAATTACCTGGTGACGTGTGCAGTATATAGGTGTGTGTGTATGTATGTGTGAGTGTGTCTGTGTGTGTCTATGTATGGGCATTGAACAGTTTATATTATTGACATGATGCCACGTTTGAAGTTGGGCAGTGCATCCGAAAAAATGTCAAATGTTTGAGTTTAGACAAATATCATTTAAACTTGTAAGATGATGTTTTTGGCAGGCTTAAATAATGAAGCTAAAGTCAATCAATGTTCAGTATTTAGTCACAAATTGAGTCTAAAAAGTTAAGTAAAATCAATCTTTAACAACCATCACCACAAGGGAGGTCGAAGGACTAAGACAGAAACAGGTGCTTCTTGACATGATGCCACGTTTGAATTTGGGCAGTGAATCCGAAAAAATGTCAAATGTTTGAGTTTAGACAAATATCATTTAAACTTGAAAGATGATGTTTTTGGCAGGCTTAAATAATGAAGCTAAAGTCAATCAATGTTCAGTATTTAGTCACAAATTGAGTCTAAAAAGTTAAGTAAAATCAATCTTTAACAACCATCACCACAAGGGAGGTCGAAGGACTAAGACAGAAACAAGTGCTTCTGGCAACTTCAGTAGTGGACTCCAATCAAAGGATTTTGCCTACGCCGCGCGCCGATCAGTCTTCCCACCACATTTAGAAGATTACAATATCACAACATCAAAAAACAGTACCAACAGATTTAAGGCTTGAAATTTAATTATAATTATTATTATCCTTAAATGATAAGGATTCACTTCCCGGGGTTTCTCCATTTATCAGTTAATTAATTTAACAAATATTATATCAATTACTTCGGTTGATAATTTCATTAAAGGGAAGGATCTTTATAAATCCATCTCCGCTGTTGGATTTAACCAAACGGAAATTCTATTTAAGAAACTCCGATCTGATAATGAGAATAATTCTCGGTTCTTCTTCATTGCAAAAGGCAAGGAAGTCGTTCCCGCAGCCGAAGCCGAGAGAAGAGAATATGACATCTTTTATTATACCAATTAACTTCAAAGCTTTTGAACTTCTGCCAAGATATTAATAATCTGTACTTACTACTGTGCACGTGTACAATTGTACAGTGTATGTACTGTATGTGTACAGTGCCTAGAAGCACATCTTCTGTACGTTGCACGAGGGTGCGTCGATAGTTCCGATACTCAACTCTCATTACATATAGATATTTATAATAATTCAGTCCCTTGTTCAGCACCATGTTTGTTTTTGGTTATTTTTTATTTTATATTATAGAAACAAACAGTTATTTTTCCTTGTAATGTCTTCAAAGTGGTATGTTTATTCCTTAATTACCAGGTGACGTGTGTAGTATATATGTGTGTGTGTGTGTATGTAAGGGTGAGTTTGTCTGTGTGTGTCTATGTATGGGCATTGAACAGTTTATATTATTGACATGATGCCACGTTTGAATTTGGGCAATGAATCCGAAAAAATGTCAATGTTTGAGTTTAGACAAAAAATATTTAGAGTATGAAGAGCTCTGTTAATTGGAATTAGATTAAGCGTGTTGAATAAGCACTGTACGTCTCAAAGGTATGTTAAAATTAATAAGGGACAGAGTTACATACGAGTATTTTTTTAAATATGTATCTCAAGAATTATTTAATGCCATTTATTTAAAAGAGCACTTAAATTTGTAATGCTTGCTGAAATGCATAATAGATATAGATGACATTGCATTGTCCCTTTTTTGGAAAAAGAAATTCAAAATTATATGATTTTTGTGTGTTTTTTTTTAATTTCAAAAACCTATTCATATTCACTGTTAATTTTGTTTCCGTCTGGTCTAGCTGGAGATCGAAAATTTACTTTAAAAAAATCATAATATTTGTGAAGGTTACAATTTGCAGAAAGGCATAACATCCCGGTTAGTGCATCTTTATACATGCATTTACATTATTTCGTATCTTAATCCTTTATACAGAAATAAGCCGCGTGCATAATAACTTTTATTATTTGTAGGGTGGAATCCTGCCTTACTAAGGCTATTTACACGCTCCAGTTTAAATAGCTTCCGGGTCGGTTTATGGTTCTCGACTTCAAATCCGAAGGACCTTCTCCCATTATACCTTGTAATTTAGTTTTAAGTAAATCCTGAAGAAGTAAGCTTTGCTTACGAAACATGTCGCTTGTTTTTAAACAATAACTAAGTATTGATTATTTTTAAATAAATTATATGATGTAACCTTTCAGTTGTGAAATTATAAAATATTACTTTCCGAGCGCTTTCCTTGTAAGCAAATTTGAAAGGAAACTTATATGTTACTTATAAGTACATTGGGGTGGAGTGTCAATTTTCCTTGAGACTTGACTTAAATTAATATGTAAGCATGCGGTTCTGACTACTAAACTCGTTCAGACAAACTTTGTAGAGCAATATAATGTCAATTTAAGGACACAAAAATCAATTTTCAATACTTCCAGGTAATTGTATCAAGTTAAACTAGTATTTTTATTATAAAAATGCTTGGTCAATATATGCTTAAGAGAGAAATGGACAAACATTTGAAATTCCTATATTAATAGAGATTTTAAAGATTTTTTTTACGAAACAACATATTTTATGATTTTTGAAAATTAAAAATGCATTTTCAAAATGAGAAAAAAACCATAATTCTCAAACGTTCCTGACGTCATCACACCCCATTCGCAGCGCTATTACGTAACAATGTGAAGAGATTTACCACTATAGTGACGTCATCTGATTCAAAATCAAAAAGAGTTCTTCTTTATTTATTATATATTTTATTTTAGCCACTTATATATCGAAGTTTACAAATTTCTAATTTATTATTAATTACATAATACATTATCAATAACTATTTTGTGTATTGGCTTTGTCCTTTTTTGCTATCCTAATTTAATTGCACGTTTTGAATTACGTTTGTGAATGTCTTTGTTGTACATAAATCCATTCTCAAGCCTTACAAAAGGTACAAAATAAATTTCTTCGGTACATCAATTTTAAAATGAATATTTCCATCGAATTTATAAATTATAATAACTTACGTACTGAAACCAGACTTCTCAAACTATCGAATAGAAGAGTTCTCACTGATATATTATTTTTATTCAAAATTATCAAATCTCTCATTGACAGCCCTGAATTATTTGAATTAATTTATATTAATGTACATGCCAGACAAACTCGAAGCATAGACACTTTTAAATGTAACAATAACCTCAATACTAACTACTCTATGTATTCACCAATTCCAAGAATTCATCACCTTGCAAACAAATATTGTAAACTTATCGATATATTTGGTGTTAATAACTTTGTGAGTTTCAAAAGGCAACTAATTTTAGACCTATTTGCTAGTTATTAACTTGTATTATGTATTAGCTTTAAAAAATGGTCTTGCCTTCATACTTTGATTTACTTTTCCATATTATTTTCTAATCACCTTATGAGTAAATTATATTTAGCTACTTTATCCATGTACATGTTACACTTACATACATATATTGTCAACTTACTATGTAAAAGCCCGATAGGGCGTTAATCAATAATAATTGAGTACCTTTGAAAAGTATTTTGGTAAGGTTATTTATTATTTTATGTATAAATATCACATATTTCGATGTTCTAAAAAATGTACACTGATATTGTTGGACGGTACTGAATATTGTTTAAAAATCATTATTCCTACACGCACATGATTCTCACGAACAAATTTATTTATTTACTATTATGTAACAGACTTGTGGATAGTATTATATTTTGTTGTTCCCATTTCATCATTATTTAACCGTTTAATTGGCGACTGTGACGCATGAGTAGTGATGCAGCTATCGGTACCGTTATCGATCGACTAAACAGCCCTAGCCTCAATACGCTAAGCCAATATCGATATACCGTAGTGACATACAAAGAGGTGTCAACAACTGGAACTGGGGCGCTTCATTGAAACTGGAATCGCATTCACGGATCTGGTACAAAGAGAATTATCATTTTAGCAAAATATGAAATGGGCGGGATATACAAAATATAATGTACCTATTCGTCGCTCTAGTTCGTTTTTGTCCAACAGACCAAAACGTAAATCGGGAGAAATAGCGCTTCAAAGTTTTTTTACGAAAAACGCATATACAATTGAATTAGCTCATTCTAAGCTTACTTAAATGATTTAAAGTGATAGAAATTATTATTTTTAAGTAAAATTAGTTTCAAATGTTTAAAATTACGCAGAAAACACGTTTTTAATTTGGATGTTGGACAAAGTGTTGGATAAACACGCTCAGAATGTTGTTTAATTTTGGTGGACTTACGACAAACTGCGCTCTGAAAACGCATTAAAAATATTTTTTTCACTTGTATCGTATAAATAAATGCTTTCGGAGAACAACTGCATACTTAACTCAATTTCGCCAAAAATGGTATGTTGGACAAAAATGAACTAGAGCGACGATATAGCTGCGTAAATCACATGTATTTGTACTTTGTAGCTATAAGACAAGTTTTTGGATGGTTCGTAGTTCCTTTTAATTTTACCTAAAAAAGGCAGAATTTGTAAAATTGTTTTAAAAAAGTGAATTTTGACGGAATTGTGATGGATTGCATCAATAATGTTGAAAGTTTTGTGAATTTTTCTTTTTTTCAGTGAAATCAATAATCTCTTGTTGACTTTTGTTATTGCAAGCTTAACATCAGTGTAGAAAATCAATCAAACCATATAATTAATTTAATAAACTGACAAAACCGTAAAAGGTAAAATTCTCATACAATTAAATTTAATTGATTGAGAAAAATAGGAATAGTATGCAGCCACAGACATATGAATTTCATATGTCTATGTATACAGCGCTATAAATATTGCACAGTAATAAAACATGATTTTGTGAGACCCCTTTCCAAAGGCTACGCGAATCGTTTCTGTATGTTTTTTGGCCGCCAAATGAACCAAACAGAAGTTGGTGTGGAAAGGTCGACAGAATATCTTATAATGAACACTAATAGTCTGCTTAAATCGCTGAATAGATAAAAAAAATACACACACACATGGAAACCGATGTGGCCATTAACTTAGTACCTTTTGGTTCTAGCTTCGAGAAACGTAATGAAAATGCAGCGCTCTGTCTAACACTGTCTGACATCGTATATTCCATTCCATTTTATTTTGAATTTGTGCAGAGAGCGAATTTTTGAATTTGAAATATTAGGCCCGAATGGCCAGACCTTTGGATCACAAAACACGCCCACATCGCATTTCTGGTATTCTTCTTAATTCTATGGATTAATTATACAGATAGTAGAAAGTTTCCCATTTTCATTATAAAACAAAGAAAATGGGACACTTTCTACTGTATGGATTAATTGTACAGATAGTAGAAAGTTTCCCATTTTTATTGTAAAACAAAGAATATGGGAAACTTTCTACTATATGGATTCATTGTACAAATAGTAGAGAGTTTCCTACATTCATTGTTTTGACTTAATAAATATACAAAATATTTTGCATATTTTAACTGTTGGAGGTTTCGTTTTGACATTATACACTCGTACGCCCAACCAAATTAAATAATTTTAATAATGAATTATATTAAGTAATTCAAATAATTATAATTTGAATAAATTACTTAATTAAATATTCACAAATTTTCCAGTGATATCCGGCATCGCATCTAGTTGTGAATTTGTTAATATGCGAAGTTTTGTTGATAAGGGAAACGGGTTCAATACACTGAAGTGACAATATCCTTAGAAACACCGTGTTTGGTGACCAGATCTGAATAGCCAGGAACTTACTCATCTTCCTCTTCCCATCTCCTTCCCCTACTCACTATCTTCAGGCTCACAACAATGGCATAGATTCACTGGCTCCAAACGGCTGGGAACAGTTGGAATTAAAAAAGGAAAAGCATTATTAATTAAAGAAAAATCAAATCAACTTATTTAAGTAATAATTGTTATAAATTAGGGTCCTTTTAATTAAACTCAGTTATTGAGAGCAACTGAATCACTTTATTTAACAATAAATATACACTATCACATGATATGACTAGGCACTTTTACAGTAAATACTCTAGATACAGGCTAATTCCTGTGGTTCTTTAGGAAAGGTGAAACCTTTGGTTGTTTTTGAGCAAGAGAGAGTTTTTAAGGAGTTTTTAAGGAAACCCAACCTTTTATATGAAAAGACAGTTGACAAACTTCAAATTCAAAAGGCTGCAAAACAGGAATCGGTCTTGCCGACGCGACTTAATTACAAACAAATAGCAGAGGCGAGAACCTTTCATAAACAATACAATCTAACCTTCATAGGTGTCACTAGTGGTACATAATTACTCTGAAAATTATACAACTATACCATAAATCCAGTGCGATGCACTTATTAATAATCATTTTTTGAAAGATATATTTTTACGCAATGCGTTGAAATCCATAAAAATATATTTTCCGAAAATTTATACTCAGATGATAAAACTTGAAATACAAATTTTTGAAATATATTTAAAATATCCGTAGGCTTTATGTACTTATCTAGCAAATTTGGGAGATGATCCACCCCCCGCAGCGCAGGGCCCAAGGTATCCCACGTGCATCTTCCGCCGTTTTGGACCAAATTGTTTCCGTCACATGCAGCCTAGCTGTGGGGGAGGGGGTGGGGTGGGGTGGGGTGGGGTTTGACGCTGGTTGGGTGGCAGGCCTATGCGGCCAGTGACCCTCAAACGGGGAGGAATTACATACAATATTATATTAGATACCTACATTTTTTTTTAAATTCAAACAAATTTTTTTTGCTATAAGATTTTTATCCCTAGTTGTCTATTTTATCTCAATTATAAAGCGGAAAATCTGTTTTATCTTAAGGCGAAGCTTAATGCTAAATCACTATTTTGATTAATCTTTTTAACGAATTGGTGTACATTATGAATACCAAAAAAATTGCTTGATAAATTGAACGTTTTTCTATCGTTTCGCTTGAGAAGAATACAAATAAAATAAAAAATTACGCAATAAAAAATATAAATGTAAACTACTAAAAATTTTTTTTTTTCAATAGAAATATATGAACGCGTAAAGGAAATAACTTTTAAAAAATACAGTATCATAGCTAAGATTATCTGCGACAGTTTCACTTGATTAACTATTTTGCTTTCTTATAAAATTATTTACAAAATAAATAAAAACCAGTTTTGAGCTGGAAATCGCGAAAATATTAAGATTTTTATGAACATCCATTAGTATTTTACTCAAAGTTTATCAGGAAACGTACCACTTCATTCGTTCTGCAATCCCGTTTTTAACAGGATTAGGAATAAATTGAGGAGATTCTTAATCTCCGTGTACCCTTACTACTATTTATCATTTATTATTAGTGTTAATACATATAAATTGAATAATATTGGTGACGGTTCAAATACATTGTTTAGACACAAAAAAAGAAAAGTTATATCTCTTACGAACCCGAACTTATTGCAAGTCCTATCTAATTCTTGAGTAATTTTGGTATTTAAATAAATTAAATATTAAAACTATAAATACTTGGATCATTTTGATTCACCGTTCATAAATTTGCGTCATTCCTTGCAAGACCATGAAATATGCTAAACCTCCGTGTACCGACTTGAGAGGAATCTATTGTCAGAAGTTGGCAACTTTTCCACTCACTCGCATTCGTCGCGCGAGCCGATGTTTCACATTTCCTCCGCGGGGCGGTTGTGGCGCCGCGGTAGGCGGGGAGGGGCGCCGGAAACACCCGATCGATATTCGGCTCCCCCCGAACTCCCCGTCTTCCCAAAATACGAGTGGCCCAGCGCCATTATCCGCTTCCATTCATACTGCCGCATCGGCTGGACCCGAGCAAAACAGCAAAATAATCCACTCCACCAAAAATGCTCAAAGAAATATCTATCACAAAATTGTGGCACTCTTAAATAATGGGCATTTTTTACATAATTTTACAAAAGCTACCGTTTTCGAGTCGCGTGGATCATGACATAAAGCCGTGTTCATACGCTATCAAATGCGAGTACATTCCAACTACCTATCTAAGCTATGGTGTAAGGAATTACAAAATGGTGCCCATTCTTTTACTTGAATTTTGTGATTTACGGTCGCCAAAAGTAAAACGACACGAACATTATTAGGACAATCATTGTAATCTTTTCTTTTGTCTTACTGGGTTATTTGTTTCATTCTCTAATCTATTATATTAAATTTATTTGAAATGGTTGAAAGCCAAGGAACATTGTGCGATGCGAGCTGGCCAAACGAGAATTTAAACACGCGCAAAGCCGGGTACCTTTACGGGTAGTATTTTTTAATCATTTTTAAATTAGAAATTAAGCGACAGTAAACTATAAATCACAATAACCTATCTTTCACATCAGATTTTTATTTATTTATTGTCATTGTTCAATTCTTACAACGTAATAAATACATAAAACGTTATTAATTATAATGACAAACAGGATAAAAATATACCTACAGATAACCTATAAGATATAAACAAATATTACAATCTAAAAGATAATAAATAAGCAGTTGTATAAATGGTTGCTTGATGTGAATACCGCATGAGGATAGCGGGGAGGAGAAGGAGATAGGGAAGATGAAGGTGGTGTAGTACCTGGATATTCAAATCTGGTCACCAAAAACGGCTAAAGCCATTTTTCTGTATTCTCTAAAAAATTACGATAACGGAGACGGACGCTTTAAATGAATAAGTTGTGCATGAAAATATACAATTTAAACTTCTAAAATTTACTTGCGCACGCCGGGATTTGAATCCGCGACCTCCGGTTTCCTAGTCTAGAGCCTTACCTTCGATCATGTAGGCCGTCTTTCGTAATTTTTCGGCCGTCGTAATTTCTCGTATAATAAGAAAAAGATAAAGGGGAAGATCACTCGCGATGGACACTTGGATAAATCAGGGTTTTGATTGGTTGCCGAGATGAAGAACACAGGGCCCCCTCCATCCTGAGTATCCAGCAGTTTGCGATCACTCCATGTCAACAAGGAAGTGGAAATTCACAGAAAAATATTATATATACCTATTTATATTATAGCATGTAACACATATAATAATTTAGTGGAACATTATTAAAGAGTCAATTTGTCGAAGAAATCATAAAATAAAACACCTGCAAAAGAATAATAAAATCTAACATTAATATTTATTATGATTGTGGCATTCTTGTAAATAAATTCTGTGCAGTTTAACACGTCTACTTTTTCAGAGAAAGTATTAATATTAATAATCTAGGTACAAGCGAGTATCAAAATAATTCAATCCTGATATTGTCCTGATGTTGTTGCAATAAGGAACTCAAGTGAAGAATATAATAACTTAAAAAAATCATTAATATAGATGAACTGAATACAACCTTGCTCCCTGGAACCAGCGAGGTATTTATTTCATTTAAACGCCCATAGAGCTTTTACATACAATGCAATTTTTTTAAATACAATAAAAATAAAGAGTTTACATAATATATAAGAATATACAGATTACATAAAATATACCAGTATATTTAACAATGCATAGGTTAACAAAATATATGTGACATGAAACATAAGAGTTTACGCAATGAAGTTAACATGAAATTTAAGTAGTGAAATAAAAATAGATGATCTGCTAATATCCTTCAAATCAATTGAATAAAAAAGTATAAAATTGTTTAAAATTAAACAATAACTTTGTAAACATCACTTATAGGTAAATACTGCCGACCGGGTTTCGCTACAACCGTAGCTTCATCAGGGCAGTATAATACTAAGTATTTACCTTTAAGTGATGTTTACAAAGTTATTGTTTAATTTTAAATTATAATGTCACATCACAAAGTAACCGCTTCATATGAAGATATAAAATTGTTGTTTAAATTAACTGTGTACCTTTAATTAACAATCTCTATTACTCAAGATTAGGATTAGAATCGACAAAAAGTCTAATAGAAAAACATTTATATTTTAAGTTTATAATTTGACACTGATTGGCAGCGGTAAACATCGATTGAACTGTACTTATTACCAAATCTGTGCAATCTTTGAATAGGCGAGTTTACAAAATAATTGTTGGCAAATTTTGGAACATTATACAGGGCATTCAGTCGAGTGTCCCGTGAAATAACGTTTGTTAAATCTATGGAGTATAGTTATGTTAAGAGGATGGAGGTATTGGGGAGGGAAAGGAAATTGGGAAGAGGACGGAGGTGGGGAGTACCTGGATATTCAGATCAGTTCACCAATCGCGGCCAAAACCATTTTAAGTAACGTTTCAATTCTGAACGGTGATACTGAGAGCATCTTGTAGGGGTGAAGGTAGCTGTGAGGGAAAGCAGTTGGGGGAGAGGAAGGTGGGGAATTACCTGGCTATAAACACGGCTAAAGCCATTTCAAGCAACGTTTCAATTCTTAATCGTGGTCTTACACCAAAGCGAGCAGCTTAGCAGGTTGTAAATAGTAGTAAAGCAAAAAATGCTTTATCTATCCACTATCGCAACGTGGAATGTTCGTTGGTATTTTGTGTTCTTGTTATAAAATTAGGATAACGGAGACTTTTTTTTATTTTACGTTAACGAATAAAATTTCTATAACAATTTAAAATGTGACATTCTTGATTTGCCGTCAAAATGACATGTTCGTTTTTGTTCGTCAATTTGTCGGTGACGCCGAGTAATTTTTTTACTATGATAAGTATGACGTTGTAGCCAGTTGGAACCGTTCGGAATGTGCTTTTTTATATCTTTTTTTTTTTTTAAATGTTTTCGCAGTTTGTGAAAATACTACACTGTAAAACAAACTCGATTATTTCTCCTTCGAATGTGCAACAGAATTGACCCCGAAGTACGTATTGTGTGCGACGACTTCATCTCACCAAGCCTCGTTGCCGAATCTAGAAAAATACTTGAATTCTCGACTACGTACTAGATAAGTACTTCCAAATTACGAAAAAGCATACGGAGGATGTGTCAAGTTTCCCAATTGTTCAATAATTTATGCGAATGAAAAAATGTCACTGGAGACCAAAATAATATCATTATTGTTTATTTCTAGATAAACTCCAAATCATTGTTTAAGGCTCCGTTGTAAGCGTTCAAATGAAGAAGATTACATTAATAAAAATGGAACGATACACGCTTCAACAACGCGTTGAAATTATTAAAATTCACTTGAGTGAATCAAATGCAAATCATCTTGAGTGATGAGGCCCATTTCCACCTCGGTGGCTTCGTCAACAAGCAAAATTGTGGCATCTGGGGCTCGGAAAACCAAATATTTATTGTTGAAAAGCCTCTCTATCCTCAACTTGTGACTGTTTTGTGCGGTTTATGGTCCGGCGGAGTCATCGGAACTTACTTTTTTGAAAATGAGGCTGGAGCAACAGTTACGGTGAATGGATTGCGCTATCGAGAGATGATTAATGATTTTTTATGGCCGGAATTGGATGGTATTGATCTGGACAACGTTTACTTTCAACAAGACGGCGCTACGTGCCACACAAGCAACGAAACTATTGATCTTTTACGATTGAATATCAAAATAACACCTCTTATTGGAAAACCCTGTGTTATAGTTAATTATTATAGCTTTCTAACATAGACTATTACAGTTAATTATTATAGCTTATTATTTGTTCTGACATAGTTCCAATGGCTCCGGATAGTAGGGAGTTTGAGAGCACGTGAAGTGAAAATATATATCTTTAATTTCTGGGCCCGTGCATAAAATTTAGTGTTTCCACTGCACCCTCTACATTTGGAGCTGGTTAGTTACTTCTAGTCGAGCACTCGACAAACACTAGAGTAGGGAGGTACAACTAAAATGTAATTATTTCTATGACGGAGAAATATTCCGAGAAGTGAAAAGAAGTTCTAGTGGCGGGGGTTGACTTTGTATCCTCGGTGTGACTTTGAAAAACGTTTTCTCTGGGGTATGAGCTAGGACCGTATTTAGTCGGGATTTCGATGGTCTTAATGACCCTCTGCAGATAAGGGCCGAGATACAGTAAGCAATAATCTTTTTTTTTTTATACGCCCATTGGGCTTTTACATGCATAGTTCATAAAAAAAAATATTCTGAAGATTGTAAGTTCACAAAAGTAATATAAATAAAAAGTAATAAAAGTAAAAATACATATAACCATATCCATTTAACATATTATAACAGCAAGTAAATAGTAAATGCATGCAATAATTATTTGTAGGTATAAACCTGTGGTACAAAAATTAGAATAAGAATATGCCTACTCCTAAGTTATACAAACTTAAATTAGTTAAAAAGAAATGTAAAGTTTATACGTAAATACTAGGTAGTGGCAGCAGTAACATGATACAATACGACACATAGTGTATGAGGCCTTTGAGTTAGAAAGTTAACGAAATAATTATTGGCAGTATTGTTAACAAATATACTGCGTTTGACTGGTTGTCGTGACCTGTTAAATCGAGGGCGTTCGGTCTGCCATTTTACATATTTTATATTAAAAAAATATTGTGAAGATTATAAATATAGAATAGTAAAGCAATAATATAACCTTCACCATATGACATATAAAACCAGGCAAAAAGCAAATCTAAACATGATAGTTTGTAAGGTATAAGCCTGTTGTAAGAAAATAAGAATATGCCTACTTCTAAGGTATAACGACGAAAATTGTTTATAAAAATGTTAAGTTTATATGTACATACTAGGTAGTAGTTGTATTAACATAATATCTATTGGACACATAAAATCTAGTGTATATATTTATTCATTCATTCAATTATCTATTCACGAACTAGCGGGCTCCATAAGCCAGCCAGTTCGTAAATTGATAAATAAATAAAAATAAAGTAACATTTTTGCTAAATGATTACAGTAATTACATGTGAAATATTAATGCAGTTGTAGTAATTGCAAGAAGACTACACCTATTATTGTGTCTATCTTGAGAAAATAATTCAATAAGAGGTGCAATAGCTTGATGTTTATTTTAAAAGTTCTAATATATTGGTTTTAAATTTGGAAACCGATTGGAAATGATAGACATCGATTGAACTATATTTGTTTCCAAGTGTATGAAGCCTTTGAATCGGAGAGTTTACGAAGTAATTATTGGCAGATTTGGTAACAAAATATAGAGCATTTAAACGGGTATCGCGGGTAGGTATACGCAAATTAATTAAGCTCGTTAAATCGAGGGCGTCCAGGTTGCCATTTGATATATTGAAAAGGCAAACTAAGTCACTCACTGTGCGTCTTGTAGTTAAATCGCTTAGGTTTAGTAATTCCATTAGACATGTATAATTACGTTCTTCGATTGGTATTCCGAGTATGTAATTAATAAACTTTAGAAACTTATGTTGTACTCTTTCGATTTTTTGCTGATGAGTCTTATAAAATGGAGCCCAGATTGTTGAGTTGTACTCCAAATGACTTCTTACCAACCCAGTATAAAGCAATTTGAAGGAATTAATTGTTTTAAATTCTTTTATCGTCCTCGGAATGAATCCCAGGCATGTCATGGCCTTGTTGGTTATTTCATTTATATGAGGAACAAAATTTAATTTACTGTCAAATAATATACCAAGGTCCTTAATTTGTTAGACTCTTTTTAAGAAATTGTTGTTGATGCTATATTGATATTTAATGGGATTTTTGATTCGGGTAAAAGTTGTTGATTGACATTTTTCAATGTTGAGAAACAGTTCATTAAGGGTGCACCACTCTTGTAGCCTCACAAGATTTGATTGCAATACGCTACAGTCATTATGATTAGATCTGAGATGGGACCTACATATAGACTCAATTTCCACAAAAGTCAGAAAACTTACTCATCTTTTCCTGGGCATTAGAAATATTCTCTGCATAAAAGATCTTAAATGTTTATATTATGCTCTGTGTAACTCATTACTTGAATATGCATCTTTGGGATGGGGCGGATGTACCAAAACAATACTGGATCCCTTAGCAAAAGCACAGAAATCACTGCTAAGGGTCATCCTAAAAAAACTATTTAGGTACCCCAGTGATGTATTATTCAAAGAGATACGAGTTCTTGATGTCAGGCAACTATACATAAAAAAAATTATATTACACACTCAAAAACAACGTCACCACTACCCTTCCATTGATCATTATCACGACACTAGACATTCAAGGAGGAATCCAGTTGTTCCACCTACTACTATGACATCCTTTGCCCAAAGACAATTCTATTACCTTGGTCCAAAATTATTCAACCTCTTACCCGATTTATGGAAATCGAAAAGCATAAGCATTCTGCGTAAATTAGTTTATTATTGGCTTCTAGACTTGGGAAGAGTCGAAAGCGAACTTATGATGACCAACAGATAAACAAAAATGTTCTGTACTCACATTTATTCATTGTTATTGGCAGTTAAATAAAAAATTCCTACCATGCATCTGATTTATACAATGCGATTGATAATTTTTCTGATTGATAATGTTTATACAATATGTTTTCATGTACCTTGTTTATATGTTTCTTGATTATGTATATTATATTATATGTACCTTGATTATGTAAATTAATACACAGCACAGTAACAGCGATCAAATTAAGAAACCCACCTAATATTTTTCTTATATTGTAACTATAAATTGAATTAATCCAATATGTTATCATGTACCCTGATACAGTGTTCCTTAATTGCATATTATTACATGTACCTTGATAAAATTTATCAGGTGTTTTCATAAAAAAAACTAATATTCGGGTGTACAAATATGTCTGAAAAAGTTTTTATTTTGATTACTTTGATAAATATATATGTATATAGACTATATTACTAGCGTAACTATTAATGTAAAGTATGGAAATATAATTCATAACAGCAGCGTGTACAAATGTTAACTAAACCAGGCAATTTGGCTGTCCTAAAACGGGAAAATTTCCTAGTTGGACAGCCAAAGCTTCCTTAATATGTATGTAATTATTTGTATCTAATAAATAAATAAAAAATAAAAAATAAAAAGTTATTGTTTTGTAAATTTTTAAATCGTCCGCAAATAAAAGTATCATAACTCCATCAAAGATGGTATTTATGTCGTTGATAAACAAGGAAAATAACACTGGGCCCAGATGTGACCCCTGTGGGACTCCGGTAAAGATTTCAAAGTGATGTGAAAAATAATTGATTTTTACTGATATTTTTCTTTTGTGAAGGTAGCTTTCGAATCATCTTAAAATATGCCCATGTTATACCTGGGGATATTAGGTTGTTTAAAAGAATTTTATGTGAGACTTTGTCGAAAGCCTTACTAAAGTCTGTGTACACTACGTCTGTTTGAGGACGATTGTTCATAGAATTAGTTATATATTCCTGATATATCATTAAGTTTGTTAGAGTAGATCTTTTTGCTATGAAGCCGTGTTGTCGATGTAAAATTACTTTATTGATTTCAGGCGAGAGTTTATAGAGCAGGGCAGATTCAAGTATTTTCGGGATTGACGACTGGATACATATAGGTCTATAGTTGGATATATCAGATTTATCATTTTTCTTGAATATTGGAGACAGAAAACTTGTTTTCCATTTTTTCAGAAAAATGCCAGTTTTTATGGACAAATTAAAAAGTTTAGTTGAAGGATAAGTCAATACTGATGAGCATTTCGATAAGAAGATTGTTGGAATGTTATCAGGACCAGCCGATCTGTTAAGGTCAAGGGATTTTAATTTAGTTCTTATATCACGTTCTTCAAATATGCATTGATTGAATCGATGTTATTATTATTAGGTGTTGTGGCGTTGAACATTGGTGAGTTGTTTGTAGAAGCATAGGTTTTACTGAAGAATTCAGCAAACAGATTAACAACTTCTTGAGAATTATCGGCCGTTTTGTTATCTAAATACATGTTGGAGGGAATACCGGAGTCATTGTTGTTAAGTAATTTTGAAAATTCAAAGATTTTATGGGAATTTTTTGGCGCGAACTTAAATAATTTATTAATTAGCATCAATCAAGGATTGCCCTTGATTCTTTTCTCGCGATGAATTTTGCAAAAAAAGCTATAATACAGGGTTTTCCAATAAGAGGTGTTATTTTGAATACCCCGATATTTCGGTAGATGTTACTTTTGAAGCTAGTAGAAACTACGCCATTAATAAAAATGGAACGATACACGCTTCAACAACGCATTGAAATTATTAAAATTCACATGAGTGAATCAAATGCAAATCATCTTGAGTGATGAGGCCCATTTCCACCTCGGTGGCTTCGTCAACAAGCAAAATTGTCGCATCTGGGGCTCGGAAAACCCAAGAGTTATTGTTGAAAAGCCTCTCTATCTTCAACGTGTGACTGTTTGGTGCAGTTTATGGTTCGGCGGAGTCATTGGATTTTACTTTTTCGAAAATGAGGCTGGAGTAATAGTTACGGTGAATGGATTGCCCTATCGTGAGATGATTAATGATTTTTTATGGCCGGAATTGGATGGTATTGATCTGGACAACGTTTACTTTCAACAAGAAGGCGCTACGTGCCACACAAGCAACGAAACCATAGATCTTTTATGATTGAATATCAAAATAACACCTCTTATTGGAAAATCCTGTATTATTATGGATCGTGTTTCGGCAGGTACATAAAGCAGGTACGTTGGCGAGTTTTGTAAAGTTATGAGCGCAGTTCAACTTTTCGATAACTTTCAAACAAAATATTTTTTAATTTGAAAAGCTGAATTGCTCTGTTTGAATAACTTCACTAAGATTTTTTTCTAGAATATTGTTAATAATCACCTTCCGAAGTTTCGCGACACCCACCCTGAAATACGTTGTTTAGATATTAAATGTAAATATTTATATTATGTTTTAAATAACACAAGAAAAAATTACAATTAAAACTTTAATCTCCTGCTGTCATGAAAATTTTATTTGTCTCATTAGTTCGTAGTCAATTAGAGTATAATTCAGTTATTTGGTCGCCTCACCAAAAAATTCACATTAAAAACGTTGAAAAAATTCAGCGAAAGTTTTATTATTTATAAGTACTAACTAACTAACCACCACGCCGTTTCCCCGCAGGGGTAGGCAGAGAGGACGGACCGCCAAACAACTCGGTTTTGGCACACACTACTTGCCTCATTCACATTCATACTCTTCTATTATTCTGACTCTTGACATGGCCGACTCGAGTATCTGATTCACTTGGTCGTGCCATGTCTTCTTCAGGCGTCCCCGACTTCTGCTACCATTCACATTTGCATCGTATATTCTCCTTACACTCCTTTCTTCGCTCATTCGCTCTACATGCCCAAACCATCTAAGCGTCCCTTTCTCATTACGCTTACATCAGCCTTGCACTCTTTGCGGATCTTTTTCACACGATCATACATGGTTTTATAACACATACGCCTCAGGGATCTCATTTCTACAGCATTCAGTCTACTTTCATCCTTTCTCTGCCAGTTCCATGCCTCACTTCCGTACATCAGGGTAGGTACCAGCACTCCATTGTGGGCTGCTATTCAGATTTTGAAACTAGGTTTGAGGATGTTTTGACTATTGTAATACCACCGTGGATAATTAACCCATATGGTGACATAGAAGAAACGAATGTCATAAAATAAGAGGAACTGACTGAAATAAGTACAAACGAAGAACTTAAGGTTCAGTTTAAGCACGGATATCAGCACTTCTGGCTGCAAAAAAACATACGCGTTACTTATCCCGTATTATGGAATATAGCGAGGAAATTTTTAATTTCCTTTCCATCGTCATACCTAGTGGAAAGGGGGTTCAGCGCTGTTAACAATCTCCTAACGAAAAAAAGAAACAGACTGGACATCATTAGCCGAGGAGACTTAAGATTAAACCCTACAAAATTGACGCCAAATGTTGATAATTTATTATTAAAGCATCAGGTTCATCCTTCCCACTAAAAAAATTACTTATTGCTTAGTTTATTTTATGTTACGTTTATTTTATATAACAGATACAAATTTTTTTTGAGTAGTTTTAATTTAAATTCAATTAATAAATGTATAAAACTTAATATGTGTTTTTACTTTAAGTTTTTAACACTAAACTTCACTACAGTTAGAAATTTACAAAAAATCAATATCAGGTAAGTAGGGGGTCTACCAAAAACAGAAAAACATGGCAAGGGGTCTACGACACAAAAAAGTTTGGGAACCTCTGCTCTAGAACATACTTCCTAAATATACAAACTCATCCACCTGCTCCAAGTATTCCTCATTCGCAACTATATTGCATTTTATTTAACGATTTATTAATTTTATTTTAATTATCCCTTAGAACAAATTAAGTACACCTTTTTATTAAGCGCCTTAAAAATACACACACTTGAGAATCGGCATTGGACAAGCGACCTAAGCTTTTTAATTGTAAATTCAGACCTCGACTGTTGCGAACTTCTTAGTCTGGTCAATTTAAGAGTAACCTATTCAACACATTAGACATAAGGTAATACTTTACAAAGAACTTAGGAATGAATGATGTGATATCAACACTTTTAATGTAACAATTTCTATGTTTAAAACATACTATTTTAATTTTGTATTTATTTATTTTTTTGTGAACGGTGAATGAAATCGTTCAAGATAACATACCAACGTATATGTTAGCCAACGTTTCGGACAGCGTTACTCTGTCCATCATCATCAGATGTGTGATATGCCCTGATGATGGACGCTGTAACGCTGTCCGAAATATTGGCTGGAGATGGAGGTACAGAGGTAAAAAGTAGGTAAGAAGGAGCGCAAAACGGCACGATACTCCAAAAGTATCACGATAATGCTTTGACCTCTTCAACTGGTCTTTCAACCCATCGCCTTGCCCCGTAGTGGGAAGGATATTTTCATTCGTCCTTCACTCCTGGAGACACTGATCCCTAGATTCCTAACCACCCCTAATACCTTTTTCCTTTCTAGAACCTCCTCTCCTTCCTTTTCTTAGAAAGACATTAGTAAAAAAAAAATTATTATGGATGCAGGTTCCAAAAACTCTTGGGGCTAGTTAAAACGACACTCTTGATTTAATTATCCAGATATATATAGAGCAATGCATTAATCTATATTGAGCATCGATATATCAACTCTAGATATGGCGTGTCTTACAAATTCTGTCGAATAATTCGTCCCACCTATGAGTAATTTTATAACCAATCTCCCCATTTGATTCCGTCGCTTCGCTTTGAAAGCATAATATCTTGGCAGACAAATTTGGTCCTTACAGACCAAAAAAATATAAAAAGCAATGCTTCTTGTGATATTTTGTTTGCCAAATAATGCACTTTATTTTTGATGAACGTTTTTGTAACCCAATTTTTGGAAACAGTAATTTTGGTTTCGGTGTCATTTTTAACATCTACATGCCCTGTCTAGACTTTGTTGGTCGATGATATTGAGGAAAGAATTATAATAATAACTAGCGCAGAACCGTAAAAATTCACTGCCAAATATAAATGGTTTCCTTATAATGTGATTTTTAACAATTACTGTCACTTAGCAATATTTTTGTGTAATAATAAATAAATACCCAAATATATTTTTGTGCTCCTGGTATATTATTATTGTGGCAGGTTCAGTTTTCAGGTTTATTTTAGTATATTTTTTATGTATAATAAATACATTCTGACATTAACGTCACTGTGAAAATTAGCACAAATTTTCCCGGGACATTTCTGTGCTCCTTGTGTTTTATTACTGCCGACAGGTTCACTTTTTGCACGTTTATTCTATTTGTAAAATACCAAGCCACACCCGTTAAAAACCAATGGGATATTATAATTCCATTTAAAAAAAAAGACAATCACAATAAATTTCTATAAATATATTACATTATACCTACTTTGTCAATTGTCTGAATTTTTCACACAATCAGTTCCCTATGTGTAAATGACACTTAAATTCAAAGCAAATCCGAGTATTATAGTTGCATGAACCGGAGTTATTTAAATTATTAATGTATTTTTGATAATCTCTTTTTTTATACTATAGGTACCTACTGTGTGGCTTGTCTGAATTTTTCAGACAGTCACTTTCAATTTTGAAAATGACACTTAAATTCAAAGCAAATCCGAGTTATATTGTTCATTGAACCTGAGTTACAGACATATAACCGAAATTAGTACTTTTGATAATCTCATTTGCATTTCCCCCATGGTTGGGTAGGTACCTACCCACATCAATCATTATGCGCCTACCGGAAAGTTCACGCACCGCCACAGATAAATCTGATACATTGAAACGTCGCGTCGCGTCGCCAGATAGCGCCTGTGTACATTCCAAAATGGCGGGAAATCATCTCTGTAAATTGAAGATAGCGGGGATAAGCCGGCGACAGTAGCAAGTCCTAAACTAATGTCGTTCCCTCGTCAACGTTAGATAATATACAGTTTAATCTAGACCGATGACACTATATTTTCAGTGTATACGTATATTCAATAATTATTAATTTGTTACAGCAAAAATATGCCTTCCTACCATCATAACCTCACTCTTGCAAATTTATGGAAAACATGTTATTAGCAGTGAAGTTAAAACAGTGGCAGTGACGAAAATTCTACATACCTCAAGAAAAAATTATGTCAATAAAATGTCATTCAATGATGTGGAAAAAATATCATTCAACCCCACGAAAATGATTACTTATATCAAATAGATATTCGAAGCATACGAACTTCCTTTCAGTTCACAAATAATATTATTGATGTAATCATCGAAGACAATATTTCAAAAATCTGTTAATGAAAAAATAAGAAAATAAACAGATCTAGAAAGTGAGATAAAAAGAATTTGGCATTCTCTAACTATAAAAATATTACCATTTGTTATTTCGGCTACTGGCATTCTACCTAGCTCTCTTATTAAAAATTTAGGCGTATTAGATCTATCAAAAAAATTATATATACCTAAAGATGCAAAAGTCGGTCATTTTGAATACATGTAGGATAACGAAAGATTTTTTAAATATTTATGTTGAGGGATCAGTAGGATTTATAGGCCCTGTTAGGAGTTCTACCGAGCCGAACCCTCTGATATGAAAATATCTGGAGTCGGTGAAATATTTTCCCATTTGATCTATGGTGAGTTGACGTGTTGTTCTTGTATTGTTTTGTATTTTTTTTCTTATATAATGCACTTGCATAATGTTGAGTGACTAGATGATCATTTGTGGAAAAGTGTATGGAATGGTTTAGTTTTTCCTATTGGGAAGATTTAACCCGGACATAAAATCGGAAGTCACGACTCTCAAACGAAAGATGTGAAACAGAAAAACAATAAAAGTATTTAGTCGTATCGAGGAATTGAACCCAGGATGCGACTAAATCTTTTTCTATCTTTTCTGTTTCACATCAGTCGTTTGAGAGTCGATAATATTTATATATCTATTCAAAATAGTACGTTATAATAAAATCATAAGCCGTACATAAGTTGAGATGTTATAATTATAGTAAATAAATCAAATATACATGTAAATAAAATACACTACAGTAGTTCAAAATAAAATTACAGCTGGTAGTCTAAGATCCCTTAAAGAACGACCGTCACCGAGATGTTTATTTGATGAAACGTATTTTATATTTAATTTAATATGTCAATAAATATATTGCATATCGGTTGCCTAGCAAATTTTAGTCCAGGGTATGATTAATTAATAATTTTAAAAAAAAAATTTTAAACATTGCACCGGTTTGATTATTATAAAAATTCTATACCAATCGAAAGTATGAAACCCATAGAATATGCAAACGTTAGGTTGCCTACTCTTTTCCGGTCACAACTCTCAGGTTGCCATGTATAAACAGGTAAATCGAAAAAGCATTTTGCACCGGTCTGATTATTGGATAAAAATTATATGAAATTAAAGATTATTTCATTATGAACACGATGGTATAAGGTTGCCTGCTAAAAATCAGTCCCGAATTCCGGTTGTCGAATTTTGAAAACTAAAACTTTTTGAAAACTAGCCGGGAATTCTCGTGTGCGACTAGAAGGTCCCAACCAACCATCCCATGCGATAGAAGAGGACAAAGCATAGCAGCTGTCCGTCCATTAAAACAAAGAGAGTGCGCATGCTGTTTGTTCTTGAAAATGAAAAGGATAGCGATAGACTCGTGCAAGGTACCATCTAGTCTAGAGTGCACGAGTCTATCGCTATCCTTTTCATTTTGAAGAACAAACAATAATATTTGGATCATTTATATAGCGCCGTTTTTGTACAAAATCACTTCAAGGCCGCTGTACAAATATATAATAAACTTCCACAATGATCAACTAACTATATATGGAGATAATATACAGTACCATACTTACCTGGTAGGTCACTTGAGATTAACACTTAATTAACATTAACTAATTGTTTACTAGCGAAATTTAGATACAGGATTTAGGACATAATTGGAAAATTGGATATAATTGGACTTGTATCAGGAGTGGTATATTTAAGTTAAGGGTATTACAGCTTAAAAAGGTAAGTTTTTAGTTTAGACCTGAATTCTGTTGGACTTGTTATGGGTCGTAGTTCCGGAGGGCGTTTATCCATAATATAATATATTTTTACCGGAGTATTATTAATTTAATCCTATATTTGAAGTGCGGATTTATTTTGTTCAAATTTCTTAGAGTTGCCTAATTTTGAAAATGTGTGATTTTTCCATTTTTCAAGACAGCGAAATTTACTATGTACTAGGTAACTAACTAGGTTTACTAACATATTATAATATGTAATTTTTTACGGGTCTGCGCTTGAATTATTATAATGAGGGATCGTGAAGCTCGCTAAACAAACAATGAAATATATTTCCAGTGTTCCGTTTATAAGCTCTCTATTTATTTAAGGATGTAGATGGGGGTTTAAGTTAAGGTATTAATTTTAGAATAGTAAAAAAGTTTTCGCAGAATCCAAAATTTAAATGTTTTCTCAGATTTGGAAAAACAAATATTTGGGACCGGATTTCTGTTAAAGGAATGAAGTAAAATGGGGGATAGCACAATGAACCTATGGCCTACTCAGGGAACCTTACGTCAACCGTCTCCTATAAAAAAAGCGATAACACGCGCGTATAAGGTACCTTGTAATGAACATTTCCCGTCTACCTTGGAGAGCAGACTGAATGAAGAGTATCATTATTATTCTAACATTGTAGGTTTAAAAAAATACGTCAAATCACTGAAATACGATAAGGGATACGAGTTCTTACAACATGTTGCTAGTACAAACACACCGAAAGAACGCCAAAAGAAAATAAAATTTTCCCTGCGACAAGACGTGGGAAAACACTTATTTTAGCGTATTTTACCCCACAAGGGAAATAAAAACGAATTCTACCTACGTATTTTTTGGTACTGTAGGAAGATAGTAACCATATAATGTAAATAAATACATATATATGATGTTCATAAACCGTGCCGATGCCATAAAATAACAAATTTTAGAGATTTAGATAGATTTTCAACCCCCGTTAGTTATTATGTGTCCGGGGGTAAATTGCATTAACTCTAAAAAAATTGTTGGACTTGGGATTGAACTTTCATTATCAGGGACTGGGTTCTCAACCTCGCCAAATACTTGTCTGACATTTATTTCAACTTTTAATTGCTGTTCATTTCGTCCGATTTCAGAGAAAAAATATTTGATGCATTGTCATTGACAACGAGCTTATATGCCAAATTTCATCTCGATCGGATGTCGGGAAGTGGGTTAATTTCCGCTTTATTTGCATTCATTCGTCCCAGAAAACTAAAGTTAAGAAAACGCATTTAAGAGATTCGTGTAATATTCTAAATTCCAAAATTTAAAGGTAGATAGTTTTCAGATAAAGAGATGAAATTTTTGTACAGAAAAAAAATTGTATAGATATATAAAAGTAAATATAGTTTTTTCTTTCACAAAAACACAATATTTTATTTGATTTACTTATACCTAGACATCTTAATAAAAATGTGCAGGGAAAAGTAAAGAAGAAAATCTCTGTTGCCATTATGCATCTAGTGTTGGCTTCCCATCTTATTTATTCGATTAAGTCGATTTAACTTTGGGTTTCTATCGCGAAAGCCTGTTATCAATGATCTATTTCATAGATTCTATAAAACGGAAACGTTGTCCATATCAATACCATCCAATTCCGGCCATAAAAAATCATCAATCATCTCTTGATAGCGCAAATCCATTCACCGTAACTGTTGCTCCAGCCTCATTTTCTAAAAGTAAGGTCCAATGACTCCGCTGGACCATAAACCGCACCAAACAGTCACACGTTGAGAATAGAGAGGCTTTTCAACAATAACTCTTGGGTTTTCCGAGACCCAGATGAGACAATAGGGAATTCTCTCCACACCAAAAAATCACTTATTATTAATTATTCACATGTAGGAACACTTCAGACACAAGAATACATAGTTTTTATAATTTTCAAAAATCATTTATTAAAGTTATAATGACTTTAAAAACAGGCGCGAACGAAATATTTCAATGCAGCTAAAAACGCCCGGTGATTGATCAAGCGTTCAAGGGCGAACGATGACGTCACTGTTGACCGGCCCGAGTAGATCCTGCAAACCGATGGCGGCAGCGGCGGCAAAGGTGTGACGTAGCACTTGTGACGTAGCGGTCAAGATGGCGCATGACCGTTTTCAGAGCCGAAATAGCACGCAATTTTTAAAACAACTACAAAAAATTGAAAATGCATTTAAAAAAAAATAAAAAAGAGGCACATAATAAAATAATTATCTTTATTGAAATAAATTATTTACAAAATGAACGAGAATTCCCTATTTTGCTTGTTGACGAAGCCACTGAGGTGGAAATGGGCCTCATCATTCAAGATGATTTTCATTTGATTCACTCAAGTGAATTTTAATAATTTCAATGCGTTGTTGAAGCGTGTACCGTTCCATTTTTATTAATGGCGTAGTTTCCAATTGTCATATGTCAAAAAATGACAGCTTCAAAAGTAACATCTACCGAAATAGCGGGCTATTCAAAATAACACCTCTTATTGGAAAACCCTATAGTAAACCCAAAAAATACAACAATAACATTCAATGACAGCTGTCGTGTTTTTATTTCACTCTTGAAATATCTCAAAATAAAATAAAAAATTCTAGCTAAAATCTAAATATCTATATTTTAATAGCTTTAATAGTGAAGTGAAGTTATACTAATTAATATTTCGTGCCAAAATGACTACACGAGCAACTGCAAAAACACTAAATACTACGGACACCCAACTCCTCCAACTTCTTGACAAAAAGTTTGAAGAATTTAAGGTACAATTTCTGGAAATCATCAGAAACGAGTATAAAGAAGAAATCGAGGAATTAAAAAATAAAATATTAACTCTAGAAAAAAAAATTGATACGAAAAAAAACAACAACCTTGAAAAAACTCTGGAACAAAACGCCGTAATACAAAGTGAATTTAAAGAATTACAAAAACAATTGGATGCTAACGAACAACACGCACGCATTAATAACATAGAGATCATTGGGATACCAGAAAAAAAACAAGAGAACCTGACGGAGATTATCAAAAGGATCTATTCAGAATTAAATATAGTAAGCGACGACATTGAATACGCCACCCGAGTCACCCCCAAGGAGAAGATTGAAGGAAGACCGCGGAATATTATAGTAAAACTAAAGGACAGGAATCAGAAAGACGAAATCATAGCAGCAATCCGGACAAGAACAGCAGAGGATATTAACTTTAATGGAAAACAACGGATCTATATAAATGAACATTTAACTCATAAAAACAAAGTACTATACAAAAAGGTCAGAGAGTTTACCAAAATTAATAAATTCAAATTCTGTTGGATCAAAAATTGTAAAATTTATGTAAGACTTAATGAAAACACAAATCACCATTGCATAAATAATTATAATGATCTAGAAAAACTAAAAACATACAATATTTCCATCAACTAACTTTCAATATCGACATCTTCAATTGCGAATTTACTAAATATAAAATGACCTTAAAAGAGTATTTCACTGATGTTTCTTGAATTGATGTTTCTGATGTTTATGTTTCTAGTATTTATATATTTATAATCCTGTTATGGTATGATTTATATGCACAACATTGTCTTCTTATGGTTATGGTTATGATATGATTTATATGCACAATATTGTTTGTATTCTTATGGTTACCAATGTATCGATAATCCTTTATTTTATATAAATTTTAGTTTTTTTTTCCCTTTATTTTTGTTGTATTATTTTGTTCTATTATTTTATACAATTCTTTTATTTTATATAATTATAACTTCACATTTCTCATAAATTTAATTATTTCTTCTAATGCTGTCTTACGTAAAGTCACAAGGAGGAAATCCGTAATTGGTTTTATTTTGGCTATTTCACTTATGTACAATCTGTAAAAATATTAACTGTTGATTTCCCAAAAAATGAATAAATGAATAAATAAATAAATAATTAATAATAAAATATGAAAATTTCAAATGCATTCCTAGGATACATTTTAAATATATTTCTATTATTCATGTCACGTCACTTAGAAATTATTGTTAGTTTTTAGAAAAATGTATTTCACAGGCCAACCAAGGCGTGGGAGAAAATAGCCTTAGTAAGGTCAACTTTTTTTGTGTTTCTCTGTATTTTTAATTAAAAAGAGCAGATACTCCGAGGATCGAGAGTCGGTCTCGGAGAGTGAGTGTGAGAGAGTCAAGCTCTGAGAGTAGTCTGTGACAGTAGTCAATCAGAAGTGGTAGATTTTGAAATACCTACTTATTAAGGGAAAATAGACATTTAATCTGAAAAGTATGATAGAGTTAATAGCTTTAGAAGTACCTACCAGTACAATTCAGCTGCGGCTGATAGTAAGTACACTTTTGTTTGTATTTTATTAAAATAAACTGTTGTGAAGAAAAATTTAAGAAAGTGTTTTCCTGCCTACCAATGGGTGTTTTCGTACCAAGATAGTAGAAAAATATATGTTCCGTGTACATCTAGCGATCTGATAATATGAACCACGGTATATACTGTAGCGACGCCACCAACTGCAGCAATAAGTTTGTACATCTGTACATTGTACACCACTGCTGTTTAAGTGTGCTTCCGACAGCAGATTTTCCAAAAAGCTGTTAGCACAAACATAACATCAGACGCAACAAGAGAATTACCTGCCCAAGTTTGACAATCCTGAATAAATTGCTATTGTAACACTATCAGGACGCGAGGTATTCCATTGTGAACTCGGCATAGAAGTGCATGGAAAGTTGGCGATATGAAAGTTTAATCAGGTAAAGACGGCGCGCGGCGAAGGAGATGGAAGATGGCGCGGGGCTAACATTGCCACCCTGTTCGTGAAATTGCTTAACAAGAGGAAATTTCCAAACTGCACGTAGCAAATTGGTTACCACGCAGAGGAATACGTGTCGTAGTGAAAAGTTTCATGTGTCGCGAGAACACTGCTTTTGATAGAATAATCGGTTATATCGTAGAACCAAATTAAGAAGGTTCTTTCTTTTACGCAGAACCATTTTAGTTTCTCAATACTAATAAATATCACACACCCACAACTACACTGCCATAATTCAAAATATGTACCTTCTAGTGCACGACCGTGAAAAATCAAGGGATATTATAATTGCGGGAATTGTGAAGCTGAAAGAATATATTTTAAAAAAATTGCCTCAGGATTATTTGTTTACCCTTTTTATACGACCATGGAGTTTTTACATTGGGTACATTGAAATGTTTTCAATTTTGTTGATATAGATTAAACAATGGTTACAAAAAATATATAATTTAAACTGAAATTATCAGAAATAATATCTTGACACAAAAAAAAGGTTAAAGTACGTTTTAAACGTCGAATTTGGTACGTGTTGTTTCTGAGAATTTGAACAATTATTCTTAAAAATTTTAACAATTTTAACAATTCTTAACAAAGTTTATTTTCAAGTTCTGTCATTATTTCAGTTCTGTCAAGCAACTAGCCTATAATGATATAATAACAGAACTTGAATAGGACTTTCACAGAACCCGAAAATGAAAGTTGAAATTTGATGAATTGTTCAAATTCTTGTTCGCGAGTTTGCTACATAATTTGTTTGTGAATAGAGACATATAAAATAGATTCTTAGGTATGCCTAGTGTATTATGTAGGTACTCTTAAATGGACCAGAGTCAGAAGTTCGCATCAGTCAAGCTCTGAATTTACACTTTTGAAAAAAAAGCATAGGTCGCTTATCCTACGCCGATCCTCGAGTGTATATTTTTTAGGTATTTAATAAAAAAAGTGTTGTTAATTTTCTCTAATCATTGCTTTTGAAAAAAATAAATATACGTTTCGAATAAAAGTTGAAAAATTACGTCATCTAAGTATCATCTGTCAAAGACCGTATAGACCTCGTGAGGTATTCATATAAAAAAAGTTCTGGAGTCGGATAACTGGAATCTATAAACAGGTACATTAAATGAATAATATTTCAATGGTAGTTGTTTCGTCAGATTCATATCAGATTCATGTTCCATGCTAAAAAATAGTCTTTCCAGTGCTGCCACTACCACGTTTTGTGTCACGTCGGCAACAAAGGGACTCGAAAGATAAACACTGAAGTGAAATTGAAGTGGAAACAAGAAACCAAAATGCATAGCAAGTGTCCACCGCACTGCGCTTCACTAATGTGTTTACCTTCAACACGTTCACACCTCGAGTAGAGCACAACTATTTGCTGTTATCTCCTTATGTTGCATTATTGGACACTATGTAGTGTTTATACGGTGCAGTTAGAAACTACAAACAACTGAAGGGCGCTTTAACATCTTCCACACTAGCGACCAAACTCTTGACTGTGCAAAAAGGACTACACGTTTCATGACAGATTACAATATTTGGTTGAAAACATACACGTAGCTCAGAATACTGTGTTGGTTCTGTCAGTATTTCAGTGTATGGTGGTCGGAAGTGGTGTTTCTTCCCCTCTACATGATGGGGTCAATTCAATAACCATATTTGCAAATCCTCTTCTTCAAAAATTCTGTTAGATACGCTTTTGGTACGAGGAACTGGAGGAAGACTGTTTAACTGCTTACGAATTACAGCTTCAGATGACCATGAAAGTGGACGGTAAATAATTTAAACGAGACGAAATGAATTGGTGTTTGCTGGAATTTCATGATAGTATGTGTAGGAATGAACAAGGCATGGAAGAAAGGAAAACGGGATGACCAATCATTTACTACTGTATCTCTGCGAAGGAGCACATAACACAATATAGTGAGTTCCGCTGCGACTCTTTGAGGTAATTATCACCACAACAAAACGAATGAGTGTTATTTAAAATATATTATGCACTTCCAAGATATTAAAATTCCTTCTTTTCACTTTTCGACGAGATTCTGAGCACGAAAATCACCAATAACTTGCTTCCAAGGTAGTCTCAAAACAAATGCACCTGAATTTACACTATTTTCTTGCCATTGTTCCAAATTTCAAATATTTTTCCAGCAAGGTGATGATTGGGGAGATGTAGGAACTGGATAAATGACATCACGGTAAGATATTCTCATTTGAAAACTTAATAGAGACAGAAGTTGGCAGTTGGTGCATTAAGACGACCCAATACGCTAAATAAAGCCGGAATATTAACGATGTAAGTAAAGAAGGTGTGTACAGAAATATGAGACGCACGGTCTCCTAGTATTGGCCGGGCCTACGTTCGAATTTAATCTTTCCCCTGGGTATATATGAATTAATTCTGTTAAACTTATTCCTAAAATCTGGTGTTTACCGCTAATTTTACAGTTGAAAAACTTTTTATAAATTTTTCAAACCGTTTTGCGTAAAATATTGTAATGTTAAGGTAGGTACTGTTTCTATTAATCTTAAATATAAATTACTTAAGTCCATAGGTACTGGTATTAAAATACATATATTATAGTTACGAATTCGTCGGAATGAATTAAAATGCGAGCCTCGATCAAAACTCCCATTACGTGAGCCCGTTATTGTGTCGCATTAACTGGAGACGAAAATTCTTCAAGGGTTATAATGCCCATAACGAATATATATGACATAACTTATTACTGCGTTAAAAGTTAAAAAAACAACCAACAGCGTTAATAAAATTACAAAAATGTATGTTTTCTTTCATATTTTATTTTTGACTAAGGGTAGCGAATGTTTCTCTCTGTTTCTCCTGTTTCAATGTTTCCAATTTTTCCAAAATGTATTCATCCCAAATCAAACATAACGCAATTTAATTAGCATGCATATTATGTTTTAAGTTCTACTAAATATATTATTGTTGTGTAATTACTCGGTTATGTTTTTAAATAATAACAATATATTTATTATGTCAGATCTGGTTGTGTTACACAGAACAACTTAATTGACAGTCCTACCATCGTTGCCACCATTAAATTCCATGTGCCGACTAGTAACAGAAGACAGAATATAACATTCTTCTGCAATACATACACAACCAACTTACGTCAGACACACCTCCTAAACAATATGATGCATGATCTGGGCAACAAGTTTGGAAGTACTATTGATATATTTATTGACTCCGTTTATAGAATTAAGCGTAATCTATACCAGCACTTTGTTGAATCCTAAAAATTATAGTAGCGTTGGTAATTTAGTTTTAGTGATCTGTCTTATCCTATTTGTATTGTTCTAGTTTCCATATTATTTTATGTTACTGTTAAGTAACATAAAATAATATGGAATGCCCCCATAGTAAGCGGTGACCGGATAACTCATCAAAATGACAATTCACCACACCTATAAAAAGTGTTATAAAGTTATGAAAAATTATGAAACAAAATATATATATATATATAGCTGTAGTTCCATCATTTTAATTGTATAATTTTTCATAATTTTAATGAGTTTATATCACCTTTTAAAGGTGTGTTGATTACGTTAGGTTAGTTTAGGTTAGGTTAGGTTAGGTTACGTTAGGTTACGTTATGTTACGTTAGGTTACGTTAGGTTACGTTAGGTTACGTTAGGTTACGTTAGGTTACGTTAGGTTACGTTGGGTCATGTTAAATTACGTTAAGTTACGTTAGGGTGACTTAGGTGAGGTTAGATTACGTTAGGTTAGGTTAGGTTACGTTAGGTTACGTTTAATTATATAATTTTTCATAATTTTAATGACTTTATATCACCTTTTAAAGGTGTGTTGATTACGTTAGGTTAGGTTAGGTTAGGTTACGTTAGGTTACGTTAGGTTACGTTAGGTTAAGTTAGGTTACGTTAAATTACGTTAGGTTACGTTAGGTTTCGTTAGGTCACGTTAGGTTAAGTTAGGTTACGTTAGGTTACGTTAGGTTACGTTGGGTTACGTTAGGTTAGATTTGGTTAGGTTAGTCATGATCCATTCTAGTCATGACTATTTAGAATCTTCACAACATATTATCACGTAATAAAAATCGGACATATCTAATATCCATTGATAAACTCATTTCCCAAGATCACTAAATTCAGGACTTATCTGTTATGTATCCACCCGCCCCATTCCTAGTCCAACGACGCCTGGCACATAAAGTGGGTGGGAATTGGGAAGCACTGACTGGCAATACTGACTAGCGCTAGGTAGGTGCGTATCCCCCGAGTGCGACAGATGACTCCCGAGTGTAACTATGGCCACAGCGAGGCTGCGAGGCATGCCCGTTTGTTTACAACAATAATATTCTCCGTGTGTCTATTGCTAATTAAGCTGGGGAGAGAGAGAATTTTACAGCCAATTTCCTTACTCGCTCGTAATTTCAGCCCCTTTTCCACCCTGAATAGACAATAAGGGGGTATTTCACTATCTCTGATTATGTTCTGACCAAGCACTAATCCGCGGAATAGTCATTTTTTCATTTTCACCATATCTGAATAACGCTAACGCTCGGGTTAAAGTTAGATTTGACTAATCAGTGCTCGAACTTCACGTTAGGCGCTATTCCTCGAATCAAAGATGGCGTCAAAACATTCCGAGTTTAACAGCTGAGAAGTGAGTCGAATTTTGTAGAATGAATTTGAATGCTTGTATGATCCATCCTGAATTATTTGATTGTGTTCAAAATAAGAAACAATGTATTAATTCGACACGAATCTATCTAAAATGACCTGATAATCAACATAACATAACCAAACAAATGCACACTTCGCGGTGTGCGGACTGTGACGCATGACAGCCGTGGCATTAGATGGAGTAACTGCAAACATTTTGCGATGTTGCCAGACTATTTCGAGTGTTATCTATCCGGAAGCTAGAAACAATGGTGAAACGGTGGCCGTTGAATAACGAAGTTATTCTGATCTTTAAATCCAGCCAACGGATAGCTAGTCAGATATTTAGCCCGACATAGTGAAATACCCCCTAATTGTCATAGAACACAGAGATGCGTAGAAATTTTTTCTTTAAAGAAATAATTGTGTAATGTACCACTAAAATTGCTACCTAAAAAGGTGTAATTACAAATGATTGATCCGCCCATGATAATTGAACCGGAACTGAACTGAACCTGTTAAAGCGGTAGTGCAGGCACAATTTATTGAGGTTTAAATGAAAACTTGTATACGATTGCAGAAGAAAGTAATACCAACAAATCTAAACGAAACATGAAACAGAACAAGACACGGAAAATAAATAGATAACGGTCACAGCAAAGAATTGAACCCATGATGTCTATCTTACCGGGACAATTTTTATTGTTTTTATTTTTACTTTCTGTGTCTTGTTCTGTTTCATATTTCGTTTAGATTTCTTAGTATTATCTTATTCTTCAACGATATATTACATCGATGGGTATAAACTTCAAAAGTTAAAGAAAAGTTGTTAAAATAAAAATTAAACATTTATTTTTATTCAGATTCACTGCCCAAATTTAAAAGGAGCATCATTTCAATGATATAAACTGTTGCATACATTTACAATAGTTTATCAACTGCGCATACATATACACACACACGTTACCCGGTAATTACTAAATATACATAAACAGGGTGTCCGGAGGTAAAGGACACAAAAAATATATTTTTACCGATACAAAAATAAATCCATAGAAGATTATTTATTATTCCGTACAAACTATTTAATTTTTTAAACTGAATTACTACTTTAAAACGATGGAATTACAAAAACAAAACTTATCTTTTTTAATTTGTTCAATATGTTGAACCACGTCATTTTTTTTTTCAACAGTCAATTTTTATATCAGTGTTCCCAGTGCATTGTTTGTATAATCAATATATACTAGCAGTTAAAAACCCGCTTCGCGGGTGTTTTGCTGCTAGGCCCTGCGGGCGGCACTAAGTTGGGCTTCGCCCAGTTTAAGTGATGCTAACAACGGTTAACCTACAATAACCCAACCTAACCTAACCTAACCTATCATTTTATTATACATTTAAGTACATGTTATAAGTACATGTACATTTAATTATACATATAATTACATGTCAGATTAGAGATATGTTGGCTAATTTTACAATCAACGAAGCGTTTCTAGCTTCCGATTGTATTTCATGTTTTTATTGGGTTGGCAGTGCCTACACTTCCTACAAACAAACGCGTATTATGCGCGAATTTCATATCGGTGTTCTATCAAAATGGTGCGAAATTATTATTCACGTAAATAATATTAAATATCAATATTTTTAAAAATCGTAAATGCAAAGAGCTTATTGTCATTAAGTTAAAACGTTAGTTTGGTAGTTTGAATAGATGAAATTGTACGTATTTGTTATGGATTATTTCAAATGAAATTATTCGCTATTATGCCGCCAGAGGTGCGCTCTGTCGGCCAATAGGGAAACTACTCCAGCGGCCGGTAAATGAGGAATTGACATTTTCAAGGAACCGTGATATGATATGACAAGAATGCGTGATATTTTGCTATGGAGGCTATGCGGAATTTACCCGAAACATAAGATTTGAATTCGACCAATCAGAGGGCCGAAACCGTCCAGACACTAACGTAATAATACTATCAGATTATAAAAATAAGTGTACAGTGTGCGTGCCGCAAAAACTAGAAACGAGTCCCGGTACGATCAAGGGAGTTATATGGTGTTGTAGCCCTCTATACCCCATCCATGAAGAAGGTTCTCGTTTTTACTTGAAGGGCGTACTTTTGAAGATATAAGGGCTGGAACTTTCGCCCTCTAGAAATGTCTAGAACAGTCCAAAACATTCGAGAGTATTCGAGAGCATTCCACAGCATTTCAGAATATCACGGAATATTCTGGAATGTTCAGGAACAGTCTGAAACGTTCGGGAACATCTTAATATGTAAAAAATCAGCCTGATTATTTTTGTGATCGTAGAACTCGAAAAGTAGTCGACCGACATTGGTGAAAATTTAAACGTTTGTTGTTATTTTTTCCAGGAGTTTATAGAGGTATTTAAATGCTAAAAGAAGTTGTAATGAGAAACAAAGAATAATTAAAGTCTTTGTAATGTAGTTTTTTAACAGTTACATTGTGGTATACAGTAGTGAATGGTCTAAGAAGTCAGAGGTGCCTGAAAAACATTAGCGGAGCATTGCGGGGGCTTTAATGATGCGATGTGTGAATTTGGTGCGGTGCAGATCATCGAACATGTGGTCAACGAATGCCCGCTCCATCCATTCCCCGGCGGGATTGATGAGGTTCACATGGCGACGCCTGAGGCCCTAGAATGGATCGCAGACCTGGACCCCCCCACCATACGAAAGAAGAAGAATATCAGTTAGCGCCCCTTGTGGCAGCTGGACGCGTCATGCCGTCTTCCAACCGCTTTGTGTTTTTTCTAGTATTTTCAAGGGAAACGAGGCAACATCCCTTTGAAATTATTTTAAAAATCAGTGAATCAACATTTTAAATTAACTTACCAATTAGTAATCAGAACTTTATAGTTATGTGATTAGAGTGCAGTGTTTTAAAAATGGATAATTGAAAATTGTGATAAAAAATATTATAAATTCGCTGATGTTGAACTTGGTACGAGAATCGGTAACTGTAGGTACGCCAGATGTTTCCGATTGAATTCTTGGAAACTCTGAAAGCCCTAACAAGTGACCAGGGTAATTTATTATCCCGTCCGTCTCCTTTTATTGCGGGACAATGAACCACTAACATAATCACCAGGAACAAGTGTACAAGGAGATGGACTTGTCGAACGTCACAGCGGTGCTGCCAAGGTTTGTTATCTATGTGAGGATACTGTGACAGCGCTTAATTAGCAGCAGACACATACCTCGACGGATGACGAACCTCGTGCTGGCACTGTTGGTGGGTGCGGTGCACTCTTTCGCTGCAGCAGCTGGTCCAGTTTCCTCACCACCTAGGATTCTTGCTGCAGATTCTCCATCCTCTATCTTCATCGAATGTCACAGCGGTGCTGCCAAGGTCTGGAATCCATGAGAGGACATTGTGTCAGCGCTTTATTAGCAGCAGACACATACTTGGACGGATGACGAACCTCGTGCTGGCACTATTGTTGGACGCGGTGCACTCTCTCGCTGCAGCAGCTGGTCCAGTTTCCTCACCACCTAGGATTCTTGCAGCAGATTCTCCATCTTCGTGTCACCTGTTTCTGTACTTCATTTTTTTTAACTTAATTTCAATTTCAATTTGTAATATTTATATATTTTTTGTAATATCTGCATTAACTGTAAAGCGCCCTGAGGTGATATCTCACAAAAGCGGCGCTATACAAATCATCCAATAAATAATAATACAAAGTGAAAAGGACACGCTGAGCAGAAAACTGTTTTGTCATCCACGTTTTCCTACAACCGTAATTACACTCTTGTATAAAATGTTTTTTTCTGTATGACTCGGAAAGGCTTCTGCTAGATGAGCCTATGTCAGATATTGATCATGTAGAGTTAGGTATCATATAGCACTGTTAAATGTACCTTTTTTAGTGTAAAAAAATGCCTGAAAGCCGCTCTAGAATGAAATTGCGGTCTATCTAAGGGTGGGGTTACTATTTTGAACGACGTTACCTCATTTATTAAGAATCTCTTCAAATCATTCGAAATCCGGTTAAAAACGGTTGCCGAACCCACGATGTCAAAACACGTGTTCATAAAAATTCTAATATTTTAGCATTTCGTCATTGTATATTATCAAGGCAAATGCAGGGACATGAATACGTGTTCCGATATATTAGGAATTCACTGAAAATTAATCACATTTTTAACCGGATTACGAATAATTTGAAGAGATTCTTAATAAATTAGTAACACTCATTTTTCTGCGTGTGATTTTGAAAATGAGAAAACAGTAATTGATTTTTAATTAAATGTAGCATGATAAATATACAGGATATGCAAAGATTTTTCTTAAATTCAGCGGAAACCGGAAATAACAAGGAGAGAGGCTCCACCGATTACCTCTCACCCCAGAAGATAGGTGGAAACTTGAGTTGGAAACGGCCAACGTGAGAAATGCCCATCTCATACAGGACCCCACCGAGAGACAGCCTGGGTTATCATTGCCTCGCAAAACCTGGTCCGCCAGCAATAGGTTAAGGAGCTCCCATAGCCGCTGTGCCCACATGATGCACAGATGGTGCCTTAAAGAGTCGGCGATGTGTGAATTTGATGCGATGCAGACCACCGGACATGTGGTCAACGAATGCCCGCTCCATTCGTTCCCCGGCGGGATCAATGAGGTTCACATGGCGACGCCTGATGCCCTAGAATGGCTTGCAGACCTAGATGTCCCACTCTGACCCCCCACACCATACGAAAGAAGAACAAAAACCAAAAAAATCAAACGAAACAAAAAGGTTGTTAAACTATTCTTTCGAAAAATACAGACATTAGAGCTTCTACGTATTTTGGTATTTATTTTGTTTTATTTAGTACGGTCATTATACACATTTGATTTTTTTTTCTGTCCAACTAGGAGAAAATCCCGTTTTATTTTACGCTACATATATAGCGTAAATGTCACATTCTTGTGAATTTTTATTTGGGTAGTTACCTACATACTGTGTGTGTTGAACATAGCTCCGATAATTTAATTTCTACTTATTTTCAGATAATTTACCTTGGTTCTCCGACCACTAATTCCGTGTGTAAATAACTGTTCGGCATATTTTACGCCAAGAAATTGATTGACTGCTTTTGCCGAACAATTCACTTGTTAGCCATAGGCGCTTCTGGCATTCACCCAGTCTTCTTTTCTGTTCTTCTTCTGCTTAATTTATCTTCTTCTCTTGTGGATAAAGCAATAAAATTAAAAACGCAGCAGCTGTACGGCTAAGTTACCGAGAACTGAACGCTGATTTACCGTTTTTCTAAATTTCTGCTTAACTGTAAATACTCTAAATGCATGACTTGGACAACAAGAAAAACCGCAGCGACCGTTTACCACCATTTGACCCCAAAGAATTGCAATACAGTAAGATTCTTTAAAGTAGTTTCTAGTTGAATGTGGTACAAATGAGGACCGTTTTACTTCATAATGCTATTTTAATAATTCTACGAAAAATGGCGAGAGGGTATATTGGTTTTGCGAATCGGAAAAAGTTGAATTCAGGCAGTCATTTACTAGCATTTTTAAGTCCGTCTGTCAATACTTACTAGCCAACGTTTACCCGGTGTTGCTCGGGGTTATGGACTAAAGTTTTGAGTTTGTGAAATAATATTATTGTAAAGAATTAAAAGTAAACTTTAAGTATTTGTTTTACTTGATCATGCCATGTCTTCCTCGGTCGTCTTCTACCATTCACTTCAATGTCATACATTTTCCTTGCACCCCTTTCTTCGTTCATTAGATACGCTACATTTGACAACACAAGTATTGGATTCATTTTTTTTTATTTTTTTATAGTGAATACCTCACAAGAGTCCCAACTGCTCCCGTCTGGAGCCAGTGAGACTATGGCATCCCCGATTGGGGGATGTTGTGAGGCTGAAGGTAAGTGGGGAAGGGAAAGAGGAAGGTGGGGAAGTACCTGGCTATTCAGATCTAGTCACTAAACACGGCTAAAGCCATTTGGAGCAACGTTTCAATTCTGAATGGTGGTCTTACACCAGGGCGATACTGGTAGTATCTTCCACTCTGGAACGTGCCGCAAATATACTATATATTATTTTAATTAATTAATTGTGAAATAACACAAATTAATCAAATAAAATTTATTTGCGCACGCCGGGTTCGAACCCGCGACCTTCGGAATGGCAGTCCAATGCGTTACCACTAGACTATCCGGGCGTCATTGATCATTCGTCATTTGATCGTGCCATGTGTTTTTACATTATATCGACTTTAATTCGACTAAGAATCTCATTTCAGTGCAGAGATAATGCGTTTGTCTTCAGAGATTAAGTCCCCGATTTCTTCTATCATTCATATTACTCTCTAAACACCCTGGCACTAATAAGAACAAACATTTAAATTTTCAGCTAAATCGGTCCAGTAGTTTTTGACTCTAGAAGATTTTATTTTATTTATTTGAGGAACATAAACAGTCTTAGTAATACAATATACATAAAAGGATAACAAAAAAACAGACCAATTATTAATGTTCACAGATATATATTCAGAAACATAAAACTAACCTGTAAACGATAAACCTATAATATGCCTACCATAAACAGCAATAAATAAAAGTGATTTTAAGACTTGGGTTGGAACGGGAAAGGGAGGAGTGGGATAAGGAAAAGTTGATACAATGTGATACAATGAAATTCTTTAGTGATAGTAACTAGCAGTGAATATGTCAGCACGAGTGTCTATATTTGCAAATTTATTATTATAGTGGTTACATGTCCTTTGCATAAATTCATTTTGGTTGGAATTGGTATTGCATCTATCAATGTAGAAAGGGGTATTTTGTCTGCTGTATCGAATTGGCGCATGGAAATTTATTTTGTTCAGCAACTCCGGGCAGTCAACTTTTGAGTTAATAATTTTATACAAGAGCATCTGATCAGCGACAATCCTCCTGTTGATTAGTTTCGTGATTCGAAAATGTTTCTCGATTTCGTCGTAAGATTTGGATATGTTAAATGATTTAAAATTGAGGAATTTGAGAAATCGTTCCTGAACTCTTTCTAACCTGTTAACATAAACAATATAGCGGGGGTTCCAAACCGGTAAACAGTACTCCAGGTGAGGACGAACATGTGAATTGTAGAGAGTCAGATATGTCTTAGTATTTTTGAAAAATTTGCATGTTCTCAGTACAAAACCTAGACTTTTTGATGCTTTGGTGACAATGTTATCAACGTGTTTATCAAAGGTAAGTTTAGAGTCCAAGAAAACCCCGAGATCACGCACATAGTCTTTATTTGTTAAAATCGATCCAGAAATGGTGTAATCATGCAGTATTTTCACACGGTTACGTGTGAATGTGACTTTGTAACATTTAGAAATATTGATAAAAAGTTTATTTCTGAGACAGTAATCCGTCAGTCGATTAAGATTTGTATTTCATTGGTGTTAACTGCGCTGTGGAATAAGCTCCAAAGGTTTTACGTGCATAACAATAGTAAAAACACTATTTGATTAACTCCGTGGTGTCCGTGCGTCTCTTCACTACACTTATTGTACACTACCAACGTGCAAAAATACATCCGTGACCGCTCGTGATAAACAATTTCAGTCTTCCAAAACCTGAATTATTACAAAGTAAAAACAATAAGAAGAATTGTTGCTACTTTATCACTTCGGTCAGCTGAATTTTGTTTCGAGGATCATTTTGATGCAAGTACAATAGTTTTATTTTGATGAACTAATAAATGTATTCTTCTAATTTAACCTGTATTATACTTGTAAGTTTGATTACACCTTGCATATTTTCTTTTAAATTTTCATGAGATTTTCTCTAATGTTTCCTTTGTGGTACCATTGAGGTACATATCTTATGGTGTGGTAATTGTTATGTTTAACGATGATAACATCATATGCATTCATTATTATGTTAGCAGATTACCATAAAAATATTATTGTGTTATCATACCACTCAACTAACCTCAAAATTGCATTTATAAAATAATACACCTGTAACCGTATACTATATTGGATGTTAGTATTTTTATAATTAGAAGTAAGCTAATTTTTTTCTTACTTTTGAAGTTTATCACATATGTTGAACATTGAAAGTATTTCTTTTCCAGATAATTAATTAAATCAATTTCAATTTATTTGGCCTATTTGCGGTTCAGGACTCGAAAGCTCTTATGAAAAGTGGCGACATCAGTATTCATTCAAATCTTTAAAATTAATTAAATCTCTTCTACTTTTGAAAGTATTATCTGTTCAGTGTAAGAAACAATCCTCTACCATTGGTCACCCCCAGGGGTTCGCTACCTTTTTTGACTGAGCAGAGGTGCCCGGGTTCACGGGTTGAGACCGGATCGAGACGGTCGAGGGATTCCCTTTGTCCTCTCCAACCGAACTCTCTCGAAGTCCGTCACTCCTGGTCATATTGACCGCTGAGTTCCTACCCAACCCCTTATACGTGGGGTTGGATACCGACCTCTCCTTCCTTTCCTTTAAAATACCCTCCTCACTGCTTCCCCAGAGATGATATAAGCCCTGAGGGAAATTATTTCATAACAAGTTAATGTTTTAAAAACAATCTAAATAAAAAAAATTCGCGGACCCTTTTTTTGATCAAAAAATTGTCTCACGGGTGGGCTGGTAATTAGTAATTAATTATCACTTGTTATTAAAACTGGCAAAAAATGAGTAAAGAGATTATCAAATGAAGTTCCAGCCAGGCAGAGACAGAAGCATGGGCAGTTGTTTTGTTAATGATTCCAATCTCCCGGCGAACTAATAGATATTGAGAGAGGGTGGAAGTACTCTTCATTAAAATAAAAGGAAAGTGTGATATTTTAAAATTACCATCACGTAATCGTACTCAGGTGTCCCCTAAAACAATGGAGGCGCCCGCAAAAGCTATCGGGGTAATCTAATCTGGCCGGAAATGAAAAAGGAGAGCGAACAAAGATTTCCGGGATATTGTCTAATGTTACCCTTTCGATAAATTGAAAAAGACGAACGATCCTTTGAGACAAAAAAGGAACGATTGAAAAATGTACAGATTTGAAAATACTGGAAAAGGCAATAAAAGACAAAGAGAAGCACGTACTTGATACTTCACCTACCAATATAATGTTGATGAGTTGTTCAAGAGTACATGACTATTTTTTATAATGCCACTTTTAATTATATTTATTTTAACATTTATTCATACAAAAATAACTAAGGTCCATTTTTTTCGCAGAAATCCACGTGTGACAAAGTCAACAAATGGACAATCAGCGCCATTTTGTTTTTTTTGACAGTTGAAGGTTTCCGTTCAATGCCAATTCTAGGATTGTTTTCCCGTTAAATGCCAATTCGAATTAATTAATTGTTGAAGTTCTGTGAAGGTGCTATTCAAGTTCTGATTTTATATCAGTGATGTGAAACAATTTATGATAATTTAAATCTTTGAAATATGATGAATTGTTTAAATTTTGTGAAACAACCCGTCCTAAGTTCGTTCAGCTTTTGAAAATTGTGATCAGCAGAAGAGAACAACTATAATGTTGTCAAGCTTGTCAGCTTATTACAATTTCATAGAAAGCTGAAACGCAAATCAGAAACGAAATCAGCGTTTAACGGCGCAGAGTGGCCATTTGATGACAATTTTACATTTGAATTTCTACGAAACAACTGGGCCTTAATAGGCACAAAGCATTCCCGTGAAGATTCGCATGGCTTATGGCAAATTTAATTCTACAAATGATGGGCACGCGTTCGGCGATCAAAGAGGTACTTATGAGCACGTTAGAAACTATTATAAAAAAAGAAACATACTAACTCAAATAATAAAAGAAAAACAAAATCACAGCTTTTTAAATAAAACTCGTACTCGTCAAAAACATATATTTCCAGCTCAAAAATGTAACACCACGTTTGCTCAACATCATTCCATATATCTAGGGAAAAAATACTTCAACAGCCTACCCGAAAATATCAGAACTATAGAAAACGATAATTTTTTTTTTTTTAAAGAAAGACAAACATTCCCGGGTTACGAATAACCCAACAATGTTTGAAAATCTCCTACTACCACCACAGAAATCCGAAAATGTTGCTTGTGTTGTGATGGAGGACTTA